>NW_027196580.1:35000-85644 GCF_038502225.1 Cherax quadricarinatus | reverse complement strand
TCCTCGCCGTTCAGGGCATACAGTGCTCCATCAAGCTACAGCTCACCTCCTTAGTGTCCTGTGCCTCCAGCAACGGACTCCACAAGGAAACTTTAAAGTTATAGCCAGGCAAATACGTGTGTCTACTTCACACGTACTGGCCTAGCCAATTATTCTCACAGATTTGGTCGCCACATCTAATTTACGATGCCTTCAATGCCTTCCACTTCCTTCCCCCTTACCACTCCTCCTCTACCGCCAACACCTGCCTGTACTCTGTCTACTCCTGCCTCTAAGGCCTACCCTGCCTGTACCTCTTCCAAACCCAATTCTTTCTCGCTTAACCTCAAATACTCTAAATCTGATCATGCCACTATCTGTCCGGGAAATTTATTGTACCAGATCACTGGCGCACCTCAGCTGAAAGTCTTTAAAACCAACTCAGGCTTCAAACTCCTTCTTGACAGATATTCTTACGAAACATACACCTCAACCGACACCAGACAAAAACTTCTCAACGCAGGTTTCACTATTATTTGGACTCCTGAGCACCGCGCCAAATGCACAGTGATCGCAAAACATGTAGACTATTCTCTCCTGACAGCCTATGACACAGACAAAGAAGACTTAATCAAAGACATTAGTACTAAGAACAAAGTCTCTGTTGACGATTTTTACAGACCTGAAAACTCTACCATCCACAAAATACGCTGCTCAAATCCTGACACCTCTACACTCTTCAATCAAGGAATCCTTGCCAAGACTATCCGCATTCCTCCAAACACTCTTTTCAACTCCAAACTTTCACCCCATCACACAATGTCTGAAATGCTACAAATTCAGCCACGACAAAATCTCATGCACTTCCACACAAATCTGCTCCAGATGTTCAGCAACTGGCTACTTCTGGAACACTTGCAACCTCCCCCTTAAATGTTCTAATTGCTGTGGGTCACACATTGCAGTTGCAAATTCCAGCCCCTCTAGAGAAGACATTCTCTCCACCCTCAGAGCTAGCCAACCTCCCTCCCCCCCAACCCCTTCCCTGCACCTCACCCCTTACCATACCTTCCTCCCCTACCCCCAATACCTGGGTTACTCCACGCACTTGGTCTACCTCTCCTACTCTATACACTTCAAACACCAACACAGTCTACAATCACTTCTCCTTGTACACCTACACCCACACTAGACTACAAAACTAACTGTCAACTCGCCACTGCTGTCCACTCTGCGATGGTAATCTCTCAAGCTTACCAATCAGACTACTCACATGTCCTTAACCTAATCTTGTCGGCTAACAATCTTCCCTCCTTAATTATCCCTCCTCCCTTCTTCTCTTCTAAGCCCCCTACAACCTCTACCTCCTCCCTCTCTCCCAACCCCCACTTCCTACACCCACCAGCTCTCCTCCTCCCCTACCCCTCTTCACTACTTCTACCCCTCCCACCAACACTCCTACTGCTGCTGCTACGATCACCCCTCCTCCCACCTCCAAAATCCAGCATTATGTATTTTAACTACAGGAACTACATCCCCATCACACAATCTGTCACTGTCCTTTGCGTTAATCTTGACTACCTTCTTCGCTTACAAGGACATTCACTCAAAGCATGCAATAGCTAGTAAGGCCCTTGTGGGCCTCTACAAGCTGAAACATGCCTCCCAACGCACCAAACTACGCCTCTACAAATCCCTAATATGTCCTCTGATAACTTACTCTCCTCTAGCCCTCACTCTTGCAGCTAAAACGAACTTACTTTAACTGCAGCGTGTCCAGAACAAGGCGCTGCACTGAGTGCTTGATGCCATATGGGAAGACTTCGCTACAAGCGAGGCTCTCCATGCCCAATTAGACATCCCTGCACTGAATCTGTACTGGAAGACGCTCAGTGACAGACAGATAGACAAACTTGAGACACGACATGACTTCTGGAACTCTCTCCTTGACGAAGACATTTGCAGACCCACAAACCAACACAACCTTTTCTACTCCTTGTATGATCCTGCTCCTAACCCTATTTACAAATAACCTTGGATTCGCTTACAGGTACCTTCTCTGACACGTACCATTCTCTTACCCACCTTCGCCTTACCTTTAGAGTTAAGACATGGCTCAATTCTACACTCCTCTCTAGCGCTAATCTTCGCCTGTCCCTTCCTCCCCGCTCACCCCACCGGAGTCCCAACCGAAGTGCCCGAACTTTTCCTCTCAATATCTGTCCCACGATCGCCTTCGATGCTGGGTTAAGCCCTGGCTCTATTTCTACGACTAAGAACACTCCTCTCCATCACTATTCTTCGTCTGTCCCGACTTCCCCACTCATCCCATTTGGGATCTTACCTGAACTATCGTTCGTTCATTCAATTAAACTTCGAACCCATGCTGCTTTACCTCGCCTCATGGTGAGCGAAAACACATCACACTCTAACTCACAGGACCTGGCACCTCACCAGCAGATCCCGGCTACCCAACCTGGTAAACAGCAACAGACCACGGTGCACACAATAAAGAAATCCAACCCTCAGCAGTCCCTACAGACCACAACAGCCAAGGTAATATCCACTGTTTCGAACCCAACCCCAAAGCAGACCCTCACCAGGGAGGATCTCGTAGCACTCATCAAGGTGTTCACAGATATTATTTGCAACACAATCAACCCCACGGAACAACAGAACGTATTCCGGCAGATGGTCGGAAGAGTGTGCTTACTGACCGAGGAGGAGACAGTGGATGTCATGAATTTGCAGGTTCTCAGAGCGGGCAGGACTCAGTGCCCAGCTCAGGAAACAACAGCGATGGATTAACTTCGGTACTAAATCACACTCTCAAGGTCCTACAATGGAAAATTCAGGGCCTGAGGGGCAAACAGCACCTCTTGCTGGAGGCAGTAATTCTGGATTGGGTTGACATCGTCTTGCTACAAGAAACTCTGACTGTCCCGACTATCTGCCCAAGACTACCCGGTTTTGCTGGTTATTTTCGGCACATGGACGTGGGCATTCACTGCAGAGACACAGCTGTATTTGTATCCGATACAATACCTCACGAGGTTATAGCCAATTCTGTGGACTGTGGGGAGGATGTCGAGGTGCAGGCCATCCTTGTACACATACCTGGGGCGCCCATTACCATCTATAACATTTACAAGAACCCAAGACACACCCTCGACATTGCAGAGCTCCTCGTGCTAGCACGCACTGAGTGTATTATTGTGGGTGGAGATTTCAACGCACATCACCCAATGCTACACTCTCACTCAGCAACCAATGCTGCTGGCAGACACATAGCAATGCTCCTACACGATATTCCAGAGGTAAAGTTGGTAAACAATGGTGACACCACACACCTGTTGGGTGGCTGCCTCGACCTTACCTTCGGGTCAAGGCAACTCGCAGCAGGAGCCACATGGAAACTCATCCTCACCTTGTCAGTGACCACTTTGCAGTGATCACCACCTTCAACATCAACAGGCCTTCCACAGTTGTGCTGCCTCCTAGATGGGACGTAAAGAGGGCCAACTGGAAGGTGTTCCAGGATTATCTTCATGACTGGTGGTCCACATACACTCTATCTGAAGACTGTGATACGGCTGAACAGGAGCTAATCACTGTTCTCATCCAGGTAGCTGAGTGAGCAGTTCCAAAGAAGTCCACAGGATGCACTCACAAAAACGACTGGTGGTTCTGCAACCACGAGGTGCGGGAGCAGAACCACCGCATCAACTCTTTTAGGAAGCTATACAGGCGTAACCCTACGGCAGAGAACAGGAATACTCTGAGAGCCATTGTGCAGCATGCCCACAGAATCTCTCTCAGAGTAAAAACTGAGATATGGCTGGAGTGGTGCTCAACATTCGGGCATCACACCACCTTATCTGAGATATGGGGCAAGCTCAACATAGCAACTGGCAAGAGCAAGCCGAGGCCACCAGCACACCCAAACCCATCCCCGGAAGCTCAAAAACTAGTGGAGCTTTTTACTTCCAGGGGAGCTTCCGCTCAGCTCCCACAGGCCATCTGGAATATACAGACGGATCTTCTGCCACAACGCCAGTTAACGATACAAGCTGCATGTGAGTCAGAAGATGTGACTGATGAAGACCTCAGGGCCTTGGAACTCCGACATGCCATTAAGAACACAAGTGACACTGCCGCGGGCATCGATGGTGTTACATACTCCATGATTGCATGGGCTGGGCAGAGTGGATGGGAGGCAATACTAGACGTCATAAACAAGTCGTGGAGGGCCGGGACACTCCCAGCAGCTTGGAAGAAAGCTACCATCGTAACAATTTCAAAGCCCAAGGACCCAGGCAGTATGAGACCTATGTTGCTGACCAGCTGTTTAGTCAAGACTGCTGAGAGGATGGTGTTAAACCGCCTCCTATGGAAACTTGGACCCTCTCATCATCACATATTTGGCTTCACCAAAGGGGTGGGTACAGCAGAGTGCATAACCACTCTACTAAGCCAGATTGCTGATAGTAACCAAAAAAACCTAGTATCGTCGTCTACCTCGACCTTGAGAAGGCATTTGAGCTAGCCAGCCCCACAGCAATTCTGGCAATACTAGCTCGGAAGGGAATCAACGGACGCCTCCTGGCCTGGATAGAGTCCTACCTTAGGGACAGCCAGGCCTGTGTCAGCTTTCAGGGACACTACTCTTCCTTTAAAACCCTGGGAAACGGCATGCCACAAGGAAATGTGCTCAGTCCTACCCTGTTTAACGTCCTATGCAGAAACTTGTGAGTCTTCCCTTTCATAGTGGTATGCAGCTTTTCAGCTATGCTGATGATCTTGCACTCACAGTGAATGGGAAAGGCAATTTAGAACGACAGGCTCAGAGAGCTTTGGACCTAATTACGCAGTCTTTCAAGGAACTAGATCTCAAGATCTCGGCCGAGAAATCTCTTGCAATGATGTTCAAGGGACCAGATCCTGTGAACAGATTACGTATCCAGGCCATAAAACTTGAGTGGACAGGCTCCTACCTATACTTGGGAATCTACATTGATAAAAAGCTGACCTTTCAGAAACAGGCCGAGTATGTCAGATCCTGTTCCCTACTCAGACTCAACGCTATGAGAGCCATGACGAGGCACCGTGCAGGGGCGAGCAAAGATGTACTTCGCTTGTACTATATACAAGCTGTGTGCTCGCTCATTGACTACGGTGAACCGGCGTTAGCTCATCTCTTCCCGAAAAGCAGGCATAGCGTGGAGGTCGTACAAAACCAGGTGATAAGAACTATGTTTGCGGATCCCATCTGGACCAACACAGCATGTCTCAGATCTGAGACCCGGCTTCCTTCCCTGGCTGACAGAGTAAGATACATAAACGCCTGCAAAGTAGCCACGATTCTGCACCGGCAGCAAGGTACTCCACTAAGGAGACGGATATTGACAGCCATGACACAAGATGCAACTCTCTTCAGGGACTACTGGATTCGTTCGTTTTCTACTGCTGGGCGGAAGCTGCTTCCTATACAACTACTCCTTGAGAAGAGTTGTGACCTTCCTGTTGCTGGGTACCATCCACCACCTCCCTGGCGCCCAGATCCAGCCGATGTTTGCGTCATGCAACTACTCATCTCTAAGCGTCTCTGCCGTCAAGACACCCTCAGCAATCATGCTGAGACAAGCATGGCACTGGCAGAGGAAGGCACATGTGCAGTGTATTTCACAGATGGTTCTGTCGACCCTGACAGGAAGAGAGCAGCAGCTGGGCTGTACCACAATGGTCACACACAAGGCTGGCGACTCCCTGACCATTGCATGATCCTTCAAGCTGAGCTGGTGGCGATTCAGCAGGCATTGTCACATGCCCTACGACATCGACTCCGACATATCATACATGTTGATTCCACCTCTGCAATCAATGCCCTCTCCGATCCTCAACCACAGGACAATGTTCACCTCATCACATCGATCCTGAGCATAATGACAGCCTTAGAAGTTCAGGGTAACAGATCGACATTGAACTGGATCCCCAGCCATGCTGGCATCCGGGAAATGAGGCGGCAGATGATGCAGCCAAGGCAGCAACAGACTATCCACATGTTGGGATTACTGTCCCCATCAACATACGACAGACCAAACTGGTGGCTGCCAGAGCCATGAAACTAATGGGGGAGGTCTTAGGTGATACCCCATCTCAACACTGGTACCGAGCAGCGACTCAGGGAGAACCCCCTCCATATGATAGAAGCTGGTCCAGAGCGCAGTGTACCGCCATCCATCGGCTTCGTTTGGGCTTTACCACATCCAAGATGATGGTAGACAAGGCTGAGGAGGAGAAGTTCAACTGCTGCCAGCAAGTTGTCCAGCGGCCCCTAACACTATCTTCTGGAGTGCGAAGTTACTGAGACATTCCGCAGGCAACTAGGACTGATATCCCCCCCCCGAAGAGGACCCAGAGAAGACTGCGGCCACACTAGTGTACCATGGAGTCAACGAACCAGACAAGCTGTTACCCATGATAACGACATATCCTCCTCCTCGCTAGTGTCCACAGTTAGGAGTACATACGGTGTTGTCGCTTATGAGATGCACCAGTTGAACTGACCAGAAGAGTGCTTGAACAGCATACGTCGCATCATTGTAGAAACCTTTCTCCCTCGGGAGCCAGAGACGGGTCATTGCAAGATTGAGACCCGTGCCAGGACTACGGTCTTGGCGAAAATTATACATACATACAAGCTAGGTGTTTTACTGTCATCCGAGAACATACAGTGGTGTGGGTGCCTCTGAGCTTATTTCATTCTACTCACTGTTTGGTGTACTAGCCCAATGAGCAGTAATTTATATTATTGTAACAACGAACGAGTGGTATTTTCCAGTAACAACACTGTGACTAGCCAAGGACTCGAACCCATGCTGCTTTGGCCCGCCTCATGGTGAGCTTGGCTGGGTGCATCATTCTTGTAGGATTGCATGGTCTTATGGGTTAGAGAATCATGTGCTTTTGCTCACCATGAGATGGGCCAAAGCAGCATCGGTTCGAGTCCTTGGCTAGTTGCAGTGATGTTATTGATCAATCTACTCGCTCGAGGTTACAGTATCAAACACTGCTTGTTGGGATAGTACACCATACAGGGAGTAGAATTAAATTAGCTCAGAGGCACCTGCATCACCGTAGATCCTCGGATGATGGTAAAATGCATAGCTTGGCTGGGTGCATCATTCTTGTAGAATTGCATGATACTGTGGGTTAGAACACCATGTGTTTTTGCTCACCATGTGGCAGGCCAAAGCAGCATGGGTTCGAGTCCTTGGCTAGTCGCCTGGTGGACTGGTGGCTAAAGCTCTTTCTTCACACGGCGAGTGTCTGGGTTCGATTCCCAGCAAGGGTAGAAACATTGGGCGTTTCTTTACACCTGTTGTATATGTTCACCCATCAGTAAATGGGTACCTTGGTATTACTCGACGGGTGTGGGTCGCATCCTGGGATGAAACTGACCTAATTTTCCATAAATGCTCTGCACAACAAGGGGCTTTCTATATAGTAGTATGTCATTGATGTAAGCTATGGTCTGTATACGTTGTACATGTATTTGTAGTAAATAAAGATATTATATATATATACATATATATATATATATATATATATATATATATATATATATATATATATATATATATATATATATATATATATATATATATATATATATTATATGTCGTGCCGAATATGTAAAACTGGTCAGTTAGCAAGAACTCATTTAAAATTAAGTCCTTTCTAAAAATTTTCTCCTATACGTTTAAAGATAGTTTTTTTTCATTAATGTTGATGTAAAAATTTATAATTTTGCACCAAAAGGAACTTACAAAACTTACCTAACCTTATTATAACGAGCGCAATTTATTTTAGCCTAACCCAAAATTAAAGTCACAAATAACAAACAGACAAATGAATAAGCACCACCTTCTCTTAGCTGGAGACTTCAACATCAATCTTGGCTTACTAGATGATCAGCCTGTAACTGATTTCATCAACAATATGAACAACACACTTCTCATACCAACAATAGCTAAACCATCCAGGATCACTGAGACAAGTGCAACCATAATAGACCACATATGGACCAATGTACTAGCCCCCCTTAAACCAGGGATAATCACAGATAGCACTACAGACCACTACCCTACCTTCCTCCTGACAAACATTAGTAAACCACCACTTGAATACAACAAAGTCTCATTTAGACTCCATGACGAGGCCTCAGTAAGGAAGTTCACAGCTGACCTAGAGACTGTTGATTGGCCTACAGAATTCTCCAAGGCCAATGGTATTGATGACTGGACAGACATTTTTCTTAACAAATTACTTAGACTATACAACAAACATTGTCCTATAAAAACAAAACAGATCACAAACAAACGGCTTGGTTGCCCATGGCTAACCAGCACCATTCTGAAATCCATTGACAAGAAACACCAATATGAAAAGCAATATAGACAGGGCTTAATACACAAAGATACTCTTAAACACTATTCATCAGCTCTCACCAAAGTGATAAAAAAAGCCAAACAACTATACTACTCCAGTAGATTCACAGACACTAGAGGAGATATAAAAAAGACCTGGAAAACACTCTCTCAGATTCTAGGGACCCACAAACTGAGAAAAACCAAGAATATTGTCCTAACTAAACCTAATGAAACACCACTACATCCCACTGACACAGCTAACAAGATAAACGACTTCTTCTCAAACATAGGATCTAATCTCGCCAGTAAAATCCCACATACCAGTGCCCATGCCGGGGACTTCCTAGATGGAAATTTCCCTAATTCCTTCTATCTTGCACCAACTGAGCCCACGGAAGTCATTGAGATCATAAAGTCACTTAAAAATAACTCGGGGAATCTGTCTCATGTCCCACCATTACTGTACAAGCGAGCAGCCCATGTCCTTTCGCATGCTATTTCATTACTTTTTAACAAGTCAATAGAGACTAGCACCTTCCCGAAACTACTCAAGATGGCAAGGGTTACACCAATACATAAAGGTGGTGACCCTACAGACTTAAACAACTATAGGCCAATATCTAACTTACCATTGCTATCCAAAATCTTTGAGAAACTCGTGCACAGGAGACTGTATTCATTTATAACGGCTCAAAACATACTCAACCCCTGCCAGTTTGGATTCAGGAAAAATAAAAGCATTAATGATGCAATCATCAAAATGCTAGATCTGCTTTACACAGCATTGGAAAATAAGGAATATCCACTAGGAATTTTTATTGACCTAAGAAAAGCTTTTGACACAGTAGACCACGACATCCTACTCCACAAACTTGATCACTACGGTATAAGAGGCCATGCGCTTGCTTATTTCAAATCTTACATTACTAATAGGTATCAGTACGTCACCATTAAAGACACAGCATCAGCAACACGGCCACTTGATACTGGAGTTCCGCAGGGAAGTGTCCTTGGTCCCCTGCTCTTCCTCATATACATCAATGACCTTCCAAACGTATCCCAACACCTGAAACCCATTCTCTTTGCTGATGACACGACTTATGTCATCTCTCACCCTAATCTTGCCACCCTCAACACCATTGTGAATGAGGAGCTGATTAAAATATCGACTTGGATGACAGCCAGTAAACTTACGCTTAACACTGACAAAACCTACTATATTATGTTTGGTAGCAGAGCAGGAGATGCACAAATTAACATTAAGATTGACAACACTCTAATTACCAGAAATAATGGGGGAAAATTCCTAGGCTTATACCTTGACAACAACCTGAATTTCAGCACCCATATCCAGCATATAGCCAAAAAAGTATCCAAAACGGTTGGGATCCTCTCCAAGATACGATACTACGTGCCGCAAAATGCCCTTCTCACACTATACCACTCACTTATTTATCCATACCTCACCTATGCTATTTGTGCTTGGGGATCAACTGCAGCAACACACCTAAAGCCAATAATAACCCAACAAAAAGCTGCAGTAAGAATAATCACTAAATCCCATCCATGGCAACACCCCCCCCCACTCTTCATAGATCTAAACTTAATCCCAGTTCAGTACATCCACACTTACTACTGTGCAATCTACATCTACAGGGCCTTAAACTCTAATATCAACCTTGACCTAAAACGCTTTCTTGATAGTTGTGACAGAACCCACAGGCATAACACCAGACACAAACATCTCTACGACATTCCCCGTGTCCGACTAAACCTTTACAAAAATTCAATGTATGTCAAAGGCCCTAAAATCTGGAATACCCTACCTGAGAACTCTAGAACTGCAGACACATTCATCACCTTCAAAACTACCATTAGAAAACATCTTATCTCCCTGATACACCCCGTCAACTAACTACACGAATACCACCTGGTGGTTCACACTTACACTCACTCACTCATTTGACCATAAACAGAAATATTAATCTCAGTCTTAAAATAATAAGAACATAAGAAGAACATAAGAACGAAGGAACACTGCAGAAGGCCTACTGGCCCATGCGAGGCAGGTCCAAGTCCCTACCGGCTTAAGCCAATGCACCCAACCTAGTCAGGTCAGGTCACATTGACTTAAGGGAGGAACACGGCAACCGACCTGTTAGCACAAGCTATCAGGTCCAACTCACACCCACCCACATCTACTCATGTATTTATCCAACCTATTTTTAAAGCTACACAACGTTCTGGCCTCTATAACGGTACTTGGGAGTTTGTTCCACTCATCCACAACTCTATTACCAAACCAGTACTTTCCTATATCCCTCCAGAATCTGAATTTTTCCAACTTAAAACCATTGCTGCGAGTCCTGTCTAGGCTAGACATTTTCAGCACACTATTTACATCCCCTTTATTTATTCCTGTCTTCCACTTATAAACCTCAATCATATCCCCCCTAATTCTACGTCTTTCTAGAGAGTGCAGTTTCAGGGCCCTTAGTCTATCCTCATAGGGAAGGTTTCTGATACATGGGATCATCTTTGTCATCCTCCTTTGTACATTTTCCAGAGAATTTATATCCATTCTGTAATACGGTGACCAAAACTGTGCAGCATAATCTAAATGAGGCCTAACCAAGGATGTATAGAGTTGAAGAACAACCTGAGGACTCCTATTATTTATGCTTCTTGATATGAAGCCAAGGATTCTATTAGCTTTATTGCGAACACTTATGCACTGTTGTCTTGGTTTCAGATTACTGCTAACCAGAACTCCTAAATCTTTTTCGCAATCCGTAATATTAAGATCTACATTATTTAGTTTATATGTGGCATGGTTATTGTCCTGTCCAACATTTAGAACTTTGCATTTGTCTATATTAAACTGCATCTGCCACTTCTCCGACCACTGCATCAGTCTATTCAAATCCTCCTGGAGTGCTCGAATGTCCTCGTCAGAATGAATTCGACGGCCTATTTTGGTGTCATCGGCAAACTTGCCGATGTCGCTCTTTATGCCCTCATCTATGTCGTTTATGTAGATTGTGAACAGCAGGGGGCCCAACACTGACCCCTGTGGAACACCGCTCGTGACGCTTCCCCACTCTGATTTCTCCCCATTTATGCAAACTCTCTGCTGCCTATTTGTCAACCATGCCTCTATCCAGGAAAAAATTTCTCCTCCTATTCCATGTGCTTTAATTTTCCTCAATAGTCTCTGATGTGGGACCCTGTCAAAAGCCTTACTGAAGTCCATATACACAATATCATATTCATTACCATGATCTACCTCCTCAAATACCTTAGTGAAAAAAGTTAATAAATTCGTAAGGCAGGAACGCCCCTTTGTAAAACCATGCTGAGATTCGTTGATTAATTTATGCTTTTCAAGGTGGCTACGAACTGCCTCGGCAATTATTGATTCCATAAATTTTCCCACTATGGAGGTTAGGCTTATTGGTCTATAGTTCGAAGCTAAGGACCTGTCACCTGTTTTGAAAATAGGTATCACATTTGCCATTTTCCACTTATCTGGCACCATGCCAGTTTGTAGTGATATGTTGAAAAGATTAGCCAAAGGTGTGCTAAGCTCCTCTTTACATTCCTTTAGAACCTTTAGAATCCTGTGATACTCCAATACTGAAACTATGTACTGTGCCAAAACAAAAGCATTCACATTGCTAAACTCACAAACTAGTATTTAGTCACTTAGCCATAATACCAACTTACCTCATAATTTGTAATATTTTACAATTAAGAATAAAACTAAGTCTGCCCGAAATGCCTAGCCATGCTAAGCGTTCTAGTGGTACACTCTGTAATCACAATTTTACTACATGTAAACCAAACAATAACCAAATTTCTGTAAACTCAGCATTGTAATCCTTATAGAGAATAAACTTTGAATATATTTTAGATTTGTTTACAATAATTTAATACTAAACAAACACAGTGAAATATATTTTTTTCGTTAGGTTCAGAATGATTTTGGAGAAATTATTGCAAACACAAATTTTCATTCGTCTTATATGGCAAGATGAACGTTGCTATTTAAGCCAAGATCGCAAGTTCTGCCTATTCGGCACCACATATATATATATATATATATATATATATATATATATATATATATATATATATATATATATATATATATATATATATATATACATATATATATATATATATATATATATATATATATATATATATATATATATATATATATATATATATATATATATATATATATATATATATATATATATTAACAAGTCGACCGTCTCCCACCGAGGCAGGGTGACCCAAAGAGAAAGAAAATCCCCAAAAAGAAAAAAAAACTTTGATCATCATTCAACACTTTCACCTCACTCACACATAATCACTGTTTTTGCAGAGGTGCTCAGAATACAACAGTTTAGAAATATATACTTATAAAAACACACAACATATCCCTCCGGAATGCTAATATCCCAAACCCCTCCTTTAGAGTCCAGGCATTGTACTTCCCATTTCCAGGACTCAAGTCCGGTTATATAAAATAACTGGTTTTCCTGAATCCCTTCACTAAATATTACCCTGCTCACACTCCAACAGATCGTCAGGTCCCAAATACCATTTGATTCCATTCACTCCTATCTAACACACTCACACACGCTTGCTAGAAGTCCAAGCCGCTCACCCACAAAACCTCCTTTACCCCCTCCCTCCAACCTTTTCGAGGACGACCCCTACCCCGCCTTCCTTCCCCTACAGATTTATACACTCTCCATGTCATTCTACTTTGATCCATTCTCTCTAAATGACCAAACCACCTCAACAACCCCTCTTCTGCCCTCTGACTAATATTTTTATTAACTCCACACCTTCTCCTAATTTCCGAATTTTCTGCATAATATTTACACCACACATTGCCCTTAGACAGGACATCACTGCCTCCAACCGTCTCCTCGCTGCTGCATTTACCACCCAAGCTTCACATCCATATAAGAGTGTTGGTACTACTATACTTTCATACATTCCCTTCTTTGCCTCCATAGACAACATTTTTTGTCTCCACATATACCTCAACGCACCACTCACCTTTTTTAACTCATCAATTCTATGATTAACCTCATCCTTCATAAATACATCCGCCGACACGTCAACTCCCAAGTATCTGAAAACATTCACTTCTTCCATACTCCACCTACCCAATTTGATACACAATTTTTCTTTATCTAAATCATTTGATATCCTCATCACCTTACTCTTTTCTATGTTCATTTTCAACTTTCTACCTTTACACACACTCACAAACTCATCCACTAACCTTTGCAATTTTTCTTTAGAATCTCCCATAAGCACAGTATCATCACCAGAAGCAACTGCGTCAATCTCCATTTTGTATTTGATTCCCCATAATTTAATCCCACCCCTCTCCCGAGCACCCTAGAATTTACTTCTTTTACAACCCCATCTATAAATATATTAAACAACCATGGTGACATTACACATCCCTGTCTAAGACCTACTTTTACCGGGAAGTAGTCTCCCTCTCTTCTACACACCCTAACCTGAGCCTCACTATCCTCATAAAAACTCTTTACAGCATTTAGTAACTTACCACCTATTCCATATACTTGCAACATCTGCCACATTGCTCGCCTATCCACTCTATCATATACCTTTTCTAAATCCATAAATACAATAAAAACTTCCCTACCTTTATCTAAATACTGTTCACATACATGCTTCAATGTAAACACTTGATCTACACATCCCCTACCCACTCTGAAGCCTCCTTGCTCATCCGCAATCCTACATTCTGTCTTACCTCTAATTTTTTCAGTTATAACCCTACCGTACTCTTTTCCTGGTATACTCAGTAAACTTATTCCTCTATAATCTTTGCAATCTCTTTTGTCCCCCTTCCCTTTATATAAAGGGACTATACATGCTCTCTGCCAATCCCTAGGTACCTTCCCCTCTTTCATACATTTATTAAACAAAAATACCAACCAATCCAACACTATATCCCCCCTTGCTTTTAACATTTCTGTCATGATCCCTCAGTTCCAGCTGCTTTAACCCCTTTCATTCTACGTAATGCCTCAGGCACCTTCCCCACACTCACATTCTGTTCTTATTCACTACTGAAAGATGATATACCTCCCTGGCCAGTGCATGAAATTACCGCCTTCCTTTCTTCGTCGACATTTAAAAGTTCCTCAAAATATTCTCGCCATCTACCTAATACCTCCCTCTCCCCATCTACTAACTCCCCTTCTGTGTTTTTAACTGACAAATCCATTCATTCTCTAGGCTTTGCTTTAACTTGTTTAACTCACTCCAATTTTTTTTCTTATTTTCATTAAAATTTTTTGACAGTAACGCTCCCACTCTATCATCTGCTCTCCTTTTGCACTCTCTCACCACTCTCTTCACCTTTGTTTTACTCTCCATATACTCTACTCTTCTTATAACACTTCTGCTTTGTAAATACCTCTCATAAGCTACCTTTTTCTCTTTTATCATGCCCTTTACTTCATTATTCCACCAATCACCCCTCTTTCCTCCTGCACCCACTCTCCTATAACCACAAACTTCTGCCCCACATTCTAATACTGCATTTTTAAAGCTATCCCAACCCTCTTGAATCCCCTCCCCCCACCTCACCCAAACTTCCTCCTCCCTTAGTTTATACACTTTCACCTCCCTCTTGCTTGTTGTTGCCATTTTCCTCTTGTCCATCTACCTCTTACTCTAATTGTAGCTACAACTAAATAATGATCCGATATAGCAGTTGCCCCTCTATAAACGTGTACATCCTGGAGCCTACCCATCAACCTTTTATCCACGAATACATAATCTAACAAACTACTTCCATTACGTGCTATATCATACCTTGTATATTTATTTATCCTCTTTTTCATAAAATACGTATTACTTATTACCAAATCTTTTTCTACACATAGCTCAATTAAAAGCTCCCCATTTACATTTACCCCTGGCACCCCAAATTTACCTACTACTCCCTCCACAACATTTTTGCCCACTTTAGCATTGAAATCCCCAACCACCATTACTCTCACACTTGGTTCAAAACTCCCAACGTATTCACTCAACATTTCCCAAAATCTCTCTCTCTCCTCTACACTTCTCTCTTCCCCAGGTGCATATACACTTACTATAACCCACTTTTCACATCCAACCTTAATTTTACTCCTCATAATCCTCGAATTAATACATTTGTAGTCCTTCTTTTCTGCCATAACTTATCCTTCAACAATATTGCTACTCCTTCTTTAGCTCTAACTCTATTTGAAACCCCTGACATAATCCCATTTATTCCTCTCCACTAAAACTCTCCCACCCCCTTCAGCTTTGTTTCACTTAAAGCCAGGACATCCAGCTTCTTCTCATTCATAACATCCACAATCATCTCTTTATCATTTGCACAACATCCACGCACATTCAGACTTCCCACTTTAACAATTTTCTTATTATTATTCTTTTTAGTAATCTTTACAGGAAAAGGGGTTACTAGCCCATTGTTCCCGACATTTTAGTTGACTTTTACAATACGCATGGCTTACGGAGGAAAGATTCTTATTCCACTTCCCCATGGATATAAAAGGAAAAGTAATAAGACCAAGAACTATTAAGATAAAATCAAAGAAAACTCAGATGAGTGTGTATAAATAAACGTGTACATGTATGTGTAGTGTGACCTAAGTGTAAGTAGAAGTAGCAAGACGTACCTGAAATTTTGCATATTTATGAGACAGACAAAAGACACCAGCAATCCTACCATCATGTTAAACAATTACAGGCATTCGTTTTACACTCACTTGGCAGGAGGGTAGTACCTCCCTGGGTGGTTGCTGTCTACCAACCTACTACCTTCTGTATATATATATATATATATATATATATATATATATATATATATATATATATATATATATATATATATATATATATATATATATATATATATATATATATGTATATATATATATATATATATATATATATATATATATATATATATATATATATATATATATATATATATATATATATATATATATATATATATATATACACATATATATATATATATATATATATATATATATATATATATATATATATATATATATATATGTATATATATATATATATATATATATATATATATATATATATAAAAGTTTTTCTTCTTCTCTTTTTTAGTAAATGTCTACAGGAGAAGGGGTTACTAGCCCATTGCTCCCGGCATTTTAGTCGCCTCATACGACACGCATGGCTTACGGAGGAAAGATTCTTTTCCACTTCCCCATGGACAATAGAAGAAATAAAGAAGAACAAGAGCTATTTAGAAAAAGGAGAAAAACCTAGATGTATGTATATATATATGCATGTGCGTGTCTGTGAAGTGTGACCAAAGTGTAAGTAGGAGTAGCAAGATATCCCTGTTATCTAGCGTGTTTATGAGACAGAAAAAGAAACCAGCAATCCTACCATCATGCAAAACAGTTATAGGTTTCTGTTTCACAGTCATCTGGCAGGACGGTAGTACTTCCCTGGGTGGTTGCTGTCTACCAACCTACTACATGAAAGGGGATAAAAGAGAGTGCAAAAATTATAGGGGGATAAGTCTGTTGAGTATACCTGGTAAAGTGTATGGTAGAGTTATTATTGAAAGAATTAAGAGTAAGACGGAGAATAGGATAGCAGATGAACAAGGAGGCTTTAGGAAAGGTAGGGGGTGTGTGGACCAGGTGTTTACAGTGAAACATATAAGTGAACAGTATTTAGATAAGGCTAAAGAGGTCTTTGTGGCATTTATGGATTTGGAAAAGGCGTATGACAGGGTGGATAGGGGGGCAATGTGGCAGATGTTGCAAGTGTATGGTGTAGGAGGTAGGTTACTGAAAGCAGTGAAGAGTTTTTACGAGGATAGTGAGGCTCAAGTTAGAGTATGTAGGAAAGTGGGAATTTTTTTCCCAGTAAAAGTAGGCCTTAGACAAGGATGTGTGATGTCACCGTGGTTGTTTAATATATTTATAGATGGGGTAGTAAGAGAAGTAAATGCGAGGGTCTTGGCAAGAGGCATGGAGTTAAAAGATAAAGAATCTCACACAAAGTGGGAGTTGTCACAGCTGCTCTTTGCTGATGACACTGTGCTCTTGGGAGATTCTGAAGAGAAGTTGCAGAGATTGGTGGATGAATTTGGTAGGGTGTGCAAAAGAAGAAAATTAAAGGTGAATACAGGAAAGAGTAAGGTTATGAGGATAACAAAAAGATTAGGTGATGAAAGATTGAATATCAGATTGGAGGGAGAGAGTATGGAGGAGGTGAACGTATTCAGATATTTGGGAGTGGACGTGTCAGCGGATGGGTCTATGAAAGATGAGGTGAATCATAGAATTCATGAGGGAAAAAGAGTGAGTGGTGCACTTAGGAGTCTGTGGAGACAAAAAACTTTGTCCTTGGAGGCAAAGAGGGGAATGTATGAGAGTATAGTTCTACCAACGCTCTTATATGGGTGTGAAGCGTGGGTGATGAATGTTGCAGCAAGGAGAAGGCTGGAGGCAGTGGAGATGTCATGTCTGAGGGCAATGTGTGGTGTGAATATAATGCAGAGAATTCGTAGTTTGGAAGTTAGGAGGAGGTGCGGGATTACCAAAACTGTTGTCCAGAGGGCTGAGGAAGGGTTGTTGAGGTGGTTCGGACATGTAGAGAGAATGAAGCAAAACAGAATGACTTCAAGAGTGTATCAGTCTGTAGTGGAAGGAAGGTGGGGTAGGGGTCGGCCTAGGAAAGGTTGGAGGGAGGGGGTAAAGGAGGTTTTGTGCGCGAGGGGCTTGGACTTCCAGCAGGCATGCGTGAGCGGGTTTGATAGGAGTGAATGGAGACAAATTGTTTTTAATACTTGACGTGCTGTTGGAGTGTGAGCAAAGTAACATTTATGAAGGGGTTCAGGGAAACCGGCAGGCCGGACTTGAGTCCTGGAGATGGGAAGTACAGTGCCTGCACTCTGAAGGAGGGGTGTTAATGTTGCAGTTTAAAAACTGTAGTGTAAAGCACCCTTCTGGCAAGACAGTGATGGAGTGAATGATGGTGAAAGTTTTTCTTTTTCGGGCCACCCTGCCTTGGTGGGAATCGGCCAGTGTGATAATAATAAAAAAAAAAAAAAATATATATGTATATATATATATATATATATATATATATATATATATATATATATATATATATATATATATATATATATATATATGTATATATATATATATATATATATATATATATATATATATATATATATATATATATATATATATATATATATATATATATATATGTAGTGCCGAATAGGCAGAACTTGCGATTTTGGCTTAAATAGCAACGTTCATCTTGCCATATAGGACAAGCAAAAATTTGTGTATGCAATAATTTCGCCAAAATCATTCTGAACCTAACGAAAAAAATATATTTCACTGTGTTTGTTTAGCACCTTTCAAGGCAGGTGAAATTGCTGACCTAGAAAATGTACAGAGAACCTTCACGGCGCGCATAACGGAGATAAAACACCTCAATTACTGGGAGCGCTTGAGGTTCCTGAACCTGTATTCCCTGGAATGCAGGAGGGAGAGATACATAATTATATACACCTGGAAAATCCTAGAGGGACTAGTACCGAACTTGCACACGAAAATCACTCACTACGAAAGCAAAAGACTTGGCAGACGATGCAACATCCCCCCAATGAAAAGCAGGGGTGTCACTAGCACGTTAAGAGACCATACAATAAGTGTCAGGGGCCCGAGACTGTTCAACTGCCTCCCAGCACACATAAGGGGGATTACCAACAGACCCCTGGCAGTCTTCAAGCTGGCACTGGACAAGCACCTAAAGTCAGTTCCTGATCAGCCGGGCTGTGGCTCGTACGTTGGTTTGCGTGCAGCCAGCAGCAACAGCCTGGTTGATCAGGCGGTGATCCACCAGGAGGCCTGGTCACAGACCGGGCCGCGGGGGCGTTGACCCCCGGAACTCTCTCCAGGTAAACTCCAGTATTAAATTATTGTAAACAAATCTAAAATATATTTAGTAGGGTTAGGCTAAAATAAATTGTTCTTGTTATAATAAGGTTAGGTAAGTTTTCTAAGATACTTTTGGAGCAAAATTAAAATTTTTGCATCAACATTAATGAAAAAAATATATCTTTATACGTATAGGAGAAAATTTTAGAAAGAACTTAATTTTAAATGAGTTCTTGCTAATTGACCAGTTTTACATATTCTGCACGATATATATATATATATATATATATATATATATATATATATATATATATATATATATATATATATATATATATATATATATATATATATATATAAATGTGTTAATGTATAAATGTATTAATTCAATGATTATGTGGAGTAAAATAAAGGTTGGATATGAGAAGTGGATTATAGTAAGAGTTTATGTACCTGGGGAAGAGAGAAGTATAGAGGAGAGAGAGAGATTTTGGGAAATGTTGAGTAATTGTGAGAGTACTTGTGGTTGGGGATTTTAATACTAAAGTGGGAAAAAATGTTGTGGAGGGAGTAGTAGGTAAATTTTGGGTGCCAGGGGTAAATGTAAATGGGGAGCCTTTAGTTGAGCTATGTGTAGAAAGAGGTTTGGTAATAAATAATACGTATTTTATGAAAAAGAATATAAATAAATATTCAAGGTATGATATAGCAGATAATGAAAGTAGTTTGTTAGATTATGTATTGGTGGATAAAAGGTTGATGGGTAGGCTCCAGGATGTATATGTTTATAGAGGGGCAACTGATATATCGGATCATTATCTAGTTGTAGCTACAATTAGAGTAAGAGGTAGATGGACAAGAGGAAAATGGCAACAACAAGTAAGAGGGAGGTGAAAGTGTATAAACTAAGGGAGGAGGAAGTTCGGGTGAAATATAAGCAACTATTGGCACAAAAGGTGGGTTGGTGCAGGTATGAGTAGTGGGGGGGTTGAAGAGTTTTGGAATAGTTTTAAAAATGTAGTATTAGAATGTGGGACAGAAGTTTGTGGTTATAGAAGGGTGGGTGCAGGAGGAAAGAGGAATGATTGGTGGAATGATGAAGTAAATGGTGTGAGAAAAGAGAAAAAGGTAGCTTATGAGAGGTATTTACAAAGCGGAAGCGTTATAAGAAGAGCAGAGTATATGGAGAGTAAAAGAAAGGTGAAGAGAGTGGTGAGAGAGTGCAAAAGGAGAGCAGATGATAGAGTGGGAGAGGCACTGTCAAGAAATTTTAATGAAAATAAGAAAAAAATTTGGAGTGAGTTAAACAAGTTAAGAAAGCCTAGGGAAAGTATGGATTTGTCAGTTAAAAGCACAGAAGGGGAGTTAGTAGATGGGGAGAGGGAGGTATTAGGTAGATGGCGAGAATATTTTGAGGAACTTTTAAATGTCGACGAAGAAAGGAAGGCTGTAATTTCATGCACTGGCCAAGGAGGTATATCATCTTTCAGTAGTGAAGAAGAGCAGGATGTAAGTGTGGGGGAGGTACGTGAGGCATTACGTAGAATGAAAGGGGGTAAAGCAGCTGGAACTGACGGGATCATGACAGAAATGTTAAAAGCATGGGGGATATAGTGTTGGAGTGGTTGGTACTTTTGTTTAATAAATGTATGAAAGAGGGGAAGGTACCTAGGGATTGGCGGAGAGCATGTATAGTCCCTTTATATAAAGGGAAAGGGGACAAAAGATATTGTAAAAATTATAGAGGAATAAGTTTACTGAGTATACCAGGAAAAGAGTACGGTAGGGTTATTATTGAAAGAATTAGAGGTAAGACGGAATGTAGAATTGTGGATGAGCAAGGAGGTTTTAGAGTGGGTAGGGGATGTGAGCAGTATTTAGATATAGGTAGGGAAGTTTTTATTGCATTTATGAATTTAGAAAAGGCATATGATAGAGTGGATAGGGGAGCAATGTGGCAGATGTTGCAAGTATGTGGAATAGGTGGTAAGTTACTAAATGCTGTAAAGAGTTTTTATGAGGATAGTGAGGCTCAGGTTAGGGTGTGTAGAAGAGAGGGAGAATACTTCCCGGTAAAAGTAGGTCTTAGACAGGGATGTGTAATGTCACCATGGTTGTTTAATATATTTATAGATGGGGTTGTAAAAGAAGTAAATGCTAGGGTGTTCGGGAGAGGGGTGGGATTAAATTATGGGGAATTAAATGCAAAATGGGAATTGTCACAGTTACTTTTTGCTGATGATACTGTGCTTATGGGAGATTCTAAAGAAAAATTGCAAAGGTTAAAGGTAGAAAGTTGAAAGTAAACATAGAAAAGAATAAGGTGATGAGGGTATAAAATGATTTAGATAAAGAAAAATTGTGTATCAAATTGGGTAGGTGGAGTATGGAAGAATCGAATGTTTTCAGATATTTGGGAGTTGACGTGTCGGCGGATGTATTTATGAAGGATGAGGTTAATCATAGAATTGATGAGTTAAAAAAGGTGAGTGGTGCGTTGAGGTATATGTGGAGACAAAAAATGTTGTCTATGGAGGCAAAGAAGGGAATGTATGAAAGTATAGTAGTACCAACACTCTTATATGGATGTGAAGCTTGGGTGGTAAATGCAGCAGCGAGGAGACGGTTGGAGGCAGTGATGTCCTGTCTAAGGGCAATGTGTGGTGTAAATATTATGCAGAAAATTCGGAAATTAGGAGGTGTGGAGTTAATAAAAATATTAGTCAGAGGGCAGAAGAGGGGTTGTTGAGGTGGTTTGGTCATTTAGAGAGAATGGATCAAAGTAGAATGACATGGAGAGTGTATAAATCTGTAGGGGAAGGAAGGCGGGGTAGGGGTCGTCCTCGAAAAGGTTGGAGGGAGGGGGTAAAGGAGGTTTTGTGGGTGAGCGGCTTGGACTTCTAGCAAGCGTGTGTGAGTGTGTTAGATAGGAGTGAATGGAATCAAATGGTATTTGGGACCTGACGATCTGTTGGAGTGTGAGCAGGGTAATATTTAGTGAAGGGATTCAGGAAAACCAGTTATTTTATATAACCGGACTTGAGTCCTGGAAATGGGAAGTACAATGCCTGGACTCTAAAGGAGGGGTTTGGGATATTAGCATTCCGGAGGGATATGTTGTGTGTTTTTATAAGTATATATTTCTAAACTGTTGTATTCTGAGCACCTCTGCAAAAACAGTGATTATGTGTGAGTGAGGTGAAAGTGTTGAATGATGATCAAAGTTTTTTTTTTCTTTTTGGGGATTTTCTTTCTCTTTGGGTCACCCTGCCTCGGTGGGAGACGGTCGACTTGTTAATATATATATATATATATATATATATATATATATATATATATATATATATATATATATATATATATATATATATATATATGTGTGTGTGTGTGTGTGTGTGTGTGTGTGTGTGTGTGTGTGTGTGTGTGTGTGTGTGTGTGTGTGTGTGTGTGTGTGTGTGTGTGTGTGTGTGTGTGTGTGTGTGTGTGTGTGTGTGTGTGTGTAAGACCTAAGATATATACTAAGATTAAAAATATATAGCATTATGTTTCAAGGTTACAAATGTTCTAGTCAGAGCCTGCAGGTAAGAAAGAAAATGTTCAGAAATAATGCTACCCATCTCATTCTGGTTTTAACTTTTACTAGCTTCATGATAGAAAACGTACGTTCTGGCTGAATATAGCTTTAGAGCGAAGATTCTTAGTTTGGGGAATCTATCCTTACAGATCAACTTCCAGAAACTCTTTTGATTTTCATTTTTCTTTGCCAGTAATAATTTGTCAGACTGTCGGTGAAAGTCTTCAAGCTGAAGAAGTTGTATTTATGTCTTCATAATAACTTCCATCGAGTTTTTAAATAATAGGTGTCTGGGTTTCAGTTTTGCAATGTCTCTTAATCTTTTTTTCAGATTCACTAGACAATATTTCAATTTTTATGACAAATCTTGAAAAATATACCGCGATGTCATCAGCCATTAGTACACGTCAATTAGGAAAGTGTTCAAAGTCACTCTTTCTTAAATGCACACAGTAAAGAACTGCAGATTCTTGCGTAAAGCTTTAACGTGTCCAGCAAGTTAATAAATATTTTTGTTGCTTGTCTCATAAGGTCAGATTCTGCACATTCAAGTTGGCTTTCATGTGTTAGGAATACTAGGAGGCAATGAAAGTCTTTATCTAGCATTTGAGATTGGTACACTTGTCTGTTGCTCGGCAAAGAAATGCTGGATCATTTTTCCAGCACTCAGCCACGTGATATTTCAGTGTAGTTGTTGGTCATTAAGTTCTGCATTCAGTCTTCAAGGAAAGATACATATTTCCTGTGGCTCTGTGACTTATTACCATCTCTGATTAAATCACTATGCTGACAACACTACATGGCATCACTCATCTGTAATTACTTGGTGGATAATGCAGTGTAGTGTGATACAATTAACTATTTTCCTTCAGCAAGCCAACTAACCCTACATTACAGCTGGTGATAGCTCTTGCGCCATCTGTTAAAATACAGGAACACTTTCTAATTCCTCCATATTCATTGACAATTGACTTTAGAGGAGCATGTGTTACACGACGCTCACAGGACACGTCCCAACTCTGTTCTAATAATCATGGTCACAGAGTGAGATTTTCACTCTACTGTAATGTTGTCATTCTTGTAATGTAATATTATATCACATACATAACCTTAAGATCGCAGATACTTTTATTCAAGAAATCAAATTAAAAAATAAACTAATGGGCCACTTGTAGTTGAACCTCCCTGGGCTGGATAATAAGAATAATAATGGGTTTATGGTAATATTGTGTTAATACAATAATTTATCTCCTCCCTTACATTTATACTAGCCACACTTCATCCCTTGAACAAATACTTGGTGTAATAACCAATTATACTTACGTAAATCTATCAGTTACATGTATTTTTCAGTGCTTCATGTATTGTTTTCCCAAACTAAACACACTTCATCTGATGAACGATGCTTGGTATATATATACTTACGTAAAGCCTATCTTGTGAAGCTCAAGGCCCAACAAGCCAGTACCAGCGGCTACATCCAGAACTCGCACCAGCTGCCTGCGCTCCTCTGCAACCAGGCGAGCTATTTCCTCTGCTGCAATTATCGTCCCTTTATACTTCTTATCAGCAACGGACTGGACACGTGTTGGAGGAAAAAAATAAAAACATCTGATAATTTTGTTTACGAAAACAAATTACTTTGAAAGGCAAAGCATCGATGTTTCCACCAAGGTAATGTGACCCAAGGAAAGAAAATAATTATGGTCAGTATTTCATCTTGTAAGACTGTATAATATACTCCATACAACAGTGACTCCCACTCATCTTGTAAGACTGTATAATATACTCCATACAACAGTGACCCCACTCATCTTGTAAGACTGTATAATATACTCCATACAACAGTGACCCCACTCATCTTGTAAGACTGTATAATATACTCCATACAACAGTGACTCCCACTCATCTTGTAAGACTGTATAATATACTCCATACAACAGTGACCCCACTCATCTTGTAAGACTGTATAATATACTCCATACAACAGTGACTCCCACTCATCTTGTAAGACTGTATAATATACTCCATACAACAGTGACCCCACTCATCTTGTAAGACTGTATAATATACTCCATACAACAGTGACCCCACTCATCTTGTAAGACTGTATAATATACTCCATACAACAGTGGCCCCACTCATCTTGTAAGACTGTATAATATACTCCATACAACAGTGACCCCACTCATCTTGTAAGACTGTATAATATACTCCATACAACAGTGACCCCACTCATCTTGTAAGACTGTATAATATACTCCATACAACAGTGACTCCCACTCATCTTGTAAGACTGTATAATATACTCCATACAACAGTGACTCCCACTCATCTTGTAAGACTGTATAATATACTCCATACAACAGTGACTCCACTCATCTTGTAAGACTGTATAATATACTCCATACAACAGTGACCCCACTCATCTTGTAAGACTGTATAATATACTCCATACAACAGTGACTCCACTCATCTTCTAAGACTGTATAATATACTCCATACAACAGTGACCCCACTCATCTTGTAAGACTGTATAATATACTCCATACAAAAGTGACTCCCACTCATCTTCTAAGACTGTATAATATACTCCATACAACAGTGACCCCACTCATCTTGTAAGACTGTATAATATACTCCATACAACAGTGACCCCACTCATCTTGTAAGACTGTATAATATACTCCATACAACAGTGACCCCACTCATCTTGTAAGACTGTATAATATACTCCATACAACAGTGACCCCACTCATCTTGTAAGACTGTATAATATACTCCATACAACAGTGACTCCCACTCATCTTGTAAGACTGTATAATATACTTCATACAACAGTGACTCCACTCATCTTGTAAGACTGTATAATATACTCCATACAACAGTGACTCCACTCATCTTCTAAGACTGTATAATATACTCCATACAACAGTGACCCCACTCATCTTGTAAGACTGTATAATTTACTCCATACAACAGTGACTCCCACTCATCTTCTAAGACTGTGTAATATACTCCATACAACAGTGACCCCACTCATCTTGTAAGACTGTATAATATACTCCATACAACAGTGACCCCACTCATCTTGTAAGACTGTATAATATACTCCATACAACAGTGACCCCACTCATCTTCTAAGACTGTATAATATACTCCATACAACAGTGACCCCACTCATCTTGTAAGACTGTATAATATACTCCATACAACAGTGACTCCACTCATCTTCTAAGACTGTATAATATACTCCATACAACAGTGACCCCACTCATCTTGTAAGACTGTATAATATACTCCATACAACATTGACCCCACTCATCTTGTAAGACTGTATAATATACTCCATACAACAGTGACTCCCACTCATCTTGTAAGACTGTATAATATACTCCAAACAACAGTGACTCCCACTCATCTTGTAAGACTGTATAATATACTCCATACAACAGTGACCCCACTCATCTTGTAAGACTGTATAATATACTCCATACAACAGTGACTCCCACTCATCTTGTAAGACTGTATAATATACTCCATACAACAGTGACTCCACTCATCTTGTAAGACTGTATAATATACTCCATACAACAGTGACTCCACTCATCTTCTAAGACTGTATAATATACTCCATACAACAGTGACCCCACTCATCTTGTAAGACTGTATAATATACTCCATACAACAGTGACTCCCACTCATCTTCTAAGACTGTATAATATACTCCATACAACAGTGACCCCCACTCATCTTGTAAGACTGTATAATATACTCCATACAACAGTGACCCCACTCATCTTGTAAGACTGTATAATATACTCCATACAACAGTGACTCAAACTCATCTTGTAAGACTGTATAACATACTCCATACAACAGTGACCCCACTCATCTTGTAAGACTGTATAATATACTCCATACAACAGTGACTCCCACTCATCTTGTAAGACTGTATAATATACTCCATACAACAGTGACCCCACTCATCTTGTAAGACTGTATAATATACTCCATACAACAGTGACCCCACTCATCTTGTAAGACTGTATAATATACTCCATACAACAGTGACCCCACTCATCTTGTAAGACTGTATAATATACTCCATACAACAGTGACTCCCACTCATCTTGTAAGACTGTATAATATACTCCATACAACAGTGACCCCACTCATCTTGTAAGACTGTATAATATACTCCATACAACAGTGACTCCCACTCATCTTGTAAGACTGTATAATATACTCCATACAACAGTGACCCCACTCATCTTGTAAGACTGTATAATATACTCCATACAACAGTGACCCCACTCATCTTGTAAGACTGTATAATATACTCCATACAACAGTGACCCCACTCATCTTGTAAGACTGTATAATATACTCCATACAACAGTGACCCCACTCATCTTGTAAGACTGTATAATATACTCCATACAACAGTGACCCCACTCATCTTGTAAGACTGTATAATATACTCCATACAACAGTGACTCCCACTCATCTTGTAAGACTGTATAATATACTCCATACAACAGTGACTCCCACTCATCTTGTAAGACTGTATAATATACTCCATACAACAGTGACTCCACTCATCTTGTAAGACTGTATAATATACTCCATACAACAGTGACTCCACTCATCTTCTAAGACTGTATAATATACTCCATACAACAGTGACCCCACTCATCTTGTAAGACTGTATAATATACTCCATACAAAAGTGACTCCCACTCATCTTCTAAGACTGTATAATATACTCCATACAACAGTGACCCCACTCATCTTGTAAGACTGTATAATATACTCCATACAACAGTGACCCCACTCATCTTGTAAGACTGTATAATATACTCCATACAACAGTGACCCCACTCATCTTGTAAGACTGTATAATATACTCCATACAACAGTGACTCCCACTCATCTTGTAAGACTGTATAATATACTCCATACAACAGTGACTCCCACTCATCTTGTAAGACTGTATAATATACTCCATACAACAGTGACCCCACTCATCTTGTAAGACTGTATAATATACTCCATACAACAGTGACTCCCACTCATCTTGTAAGACTGTATAATATACTCCATACAACAGTGACTCCACTCATCTTGTAAGACTGTATAATATACTCCATACAACAGTGACTCCACTCATCTTCTAAGACTGTATAATATACTACATACAACAGTGACCCCACTCATCTTGTAAGACTGTATAATATACTCCATACAACAGTGACTCCCACTCATCTTGTAAGACTGTATAATATACTCCATACAACAGTGACCCCACTCATCTTGTAAGACTGTATAATATACTCCATACAACAGTGACTCCCACTCATCTTGTAAGACTGTATAATATACTCCATACAACAGTGACTCCCACTCATCTTGTAAGACTGTATAATATACTCCATACAACAGTGACTCCCACTCATCTTGTAAGACTGTATAATATACTCCATACAACAGTGACTCCCACTCATCTTGTAAGACTGTATAATATACTCCATACAACAGTGACCCCACTCATCTTGTAAGACTGTATAATTTACTTCATACAACAGTGACTCCCACTCATCTTGTAAGACTGTATAATATACTCCATACAACAGTGACCCCACTCATCTTGTAAGACTGTATAATATACTCCATACAACAGTGACTCCACTCATCTTGTAAGACTGTATAATATACTCCATACAACAGTGACTTCACTCATCTTCTAAGACTGTATAATATACTCCATACAACAGTGACCCCACTCATCTTGTAAGACTGTATAATATACTCCATACAACAGTGACTCCCACTCATCTTGTAAGACTGTATAATATACTCCATACAACAGTGACCCCACTCATCTTGTAAGACTGTATAATATACTCCATACAACAGTGACTCCCACTCATCTTGTAAGACTGTATAATATACTCCATACAACAGTGACTCCCACTCATCTTGTAAGACTGTATAATATACTCCATACAACAGTGACTCCCACTCATCTTGTAAGACTGTATAATATACTCCATACAACAGTGACCCCACTCATCTTGTAAGACTGTATAATATACTCCATACAACAGTGACTCCCACTCATCTTGTAACACTGTATAATATACTCCATACAACAGTGACTCCCACTCATCTTGTAAGACTGTATAATATACTCCATACAACAGTGACTCCCACTCATCTTGTAAGACTGTATAATATACTCCATACAACAGTGACCCCACTCATCTTGTAAGACTGTATAATATACTCCATACAACAGTGACTCCCACTCATCTTGTAAGACTGTATAATATACTCCATACAACAGTGACCCCACTCATCTTGTAAGACTGTATAATATACTCCATACAACAGTGACCCCACTCATCTTGTAAGACTGTATAATATACTCCATACAACAGTGACCCCACTCATCTTGTAAGACTGTATAATATACTCCATACAACAGTGACCCCACTCATCTTGTAAGACTGTATAATATACTCCATACAACAGTGACCCCACTCATCTTGTAAGACTGTATAATATACTCCATAAAACAGTGACCCCACTCATCTTGTAAAACTGTATAATATACTCCATACAACAGTGACTCCCACTCATCTTGTAAGACTGTATAATATACTCCATACAACAGTGACCCCACTCATCTTGTAAGACTGTATAATATACTCCATACAACAGTGACCCCACTCATCTTGTAAGACTGTATAATATACTCCATACAACAGTGACCCCACTCATCTTGTAAGACTGTATAATATACTCCATACAACAGTGACCCCACTCATCTTGTAAGACTGTATAATATACTCCATACAACAGTGACTCCACTCATCTTGTAAGACTGTATAATATACTCCATACAACAGTGACCCCACTCATCTTGTAAGACTGTATAATATACTCCATACAACAGTGACCCCACTCATCTTGTAAGACTGTATAATATACTCCATACAACAGTGACTCCCACTCATCTTGTAAGACTGTATAATATACTCCATACAACAGTGACTCCACTCATCTTGTAAGACTGTATAATATACTCCATACAACAGTGACTCCACTCATCTTCTAAGACTGTATAATATACTCCATACAACAGTGACCCCACTCATCTTGTAAGACTGTATAATTTACTCCATACAACAGTGACTCCCACTCATCTTCTAAGACTGTATAATATACTCCATACAACAGTGACCCCACTCATCTTGTAAGACTGTATAATATACTCCATACAACATTGACCCCACTCATCTTGTAAGACTGTATAATATACTCCATACAACAGTGACTCCCACTCATCTTGTAAGACTGTATAATATACTCCAAACAACAGTGACTCCCACTCATCTTGTAAGACTGTATAATATACTCCATACAACAGTGACCCCACTCATCTTGTAAGACTGTATAATATACTCCATACAACAGTGACTCCCACTCATCTTGTAAGACTGTATAATATACTCCATACAACAGTGACTCCACTCATCTTGTAAGACTGTATAATATACTCCATACAACAGTGACTCCACTCATCTTCTAAGACTGTATAATATACTCCATACAACAGTGACCCCACTCATCTTGTAAGACTGTATAATATACTCCATACAACAGTGACTCCCACTCATCTTCTAAGACTGTATAATATACTCCATACAACAGTGACCCCCACTCATCTTGTAAGACTGTATAATATACTCCATACAACAGTGACCCCACTCATCTTGTAAGACTGTATAATATACTCCATACAACAGTGACTCCCACTCATCTTGTAAGACTGTATAATATACTCCATACAACAGTGACCCCACTCATCTTGTAAGACTGTATGATATACTCCATACAACAGTGACTCCCACTCATCTTGTAAGACTGTATAATATACTCCATACAACAGTGACCCCACTCATCTTGTAAGACTGTATAATATACTCCATACAACAGTGACCCCACTCATCTTGTAAGACTGTATAATATACTCCATACAACAGTGACCCCACTCATCTTGTAAGACTGTATAATATACTCCATACAACAGTGACTCCCACTCATCTTGTAAGACTGTATAATATACTCCATACAACAGTGACCCCACTCATCTTGTAAGACTGTATAATATACTCCATACAACAGTGACTCCCACTCATCTTGTAAGACTGTATAATATACTCCATACAACAGTGACCCCACTCATCTTGTAAGACTGTATAATATACTCCATACAACAGTGACCCCACTCATCTTGTAAGACTGTATAATATACTCCATACAACAGTGACCCCACTCATCTTGTAAGACTGTATAATATACTCCATACAACAGTGACCCCACTCATCTAGTAAGACTGTATAATATACTCCATACAACAGTGACCCCACTCATCTTGTAAGACTGTATAATATACTCCATACAACAGTGACTCCCACTCATCTTGTAAGACTGTATAATATACTCCATACAACAGTGACTCCACTCATCTTGTAAGACTGTATAATATACTCCATACAACAGTGACTCCACTCATCTTCTAAGACTGTATAATATACTCCATACAACAGTGACCCCACTCATCTTGTAAGACTGTATAATATACTCCATACAAAAGTGACTCCCACTCATCTTCTAAGACTGTATAATATACTCCATACAACAGTGACCCCACTCATCTTGTAAGACTGTATAATATACTCCATACAACAGTGACCCCACTCATCTTGTAAGACTGTATAATATACTCCATACAACAGTGACCCCACTCATCTTGTAAGACTGTATAATATACTCCATACAACAGTGACTCCCACTCATCTTGTAAGACTGTATAATATACTCCATACAACAGTGACTCCCACTCATCTTGTAAGACTGTATAATATACTCCATACAACAGTGACCCCACTCATCTTGTAAGACTGTATAATATACTCCATACAACAGTGACTCCCACTCATCTTGTAAGACTGTATAATATACTCCATACAACAGTGACTCCACTCATCTTGTAAGACTGTATAATATACTCCATACAACAGTGACTCCACTCATCTTCTAAGACTGTATAATATACTACATACAACAGTGACCCCACTCATCTTGTAAGACTGTATAATATACTCCATACAACAGTGACTCCCACTCATCTTGTAAGACTGTATAATATACTCCATACAACAGTGACCCCACTCATCTTGTAAGACTGTATAATATACTCCATACAACAGTGACTCCCACTCATCTTGTAAGAGTGTATAATATACTCCATACAACAGTGACTCCCACTCATCTTGTAAGACTGTATAATATACTCCATACAACAGTGACTCCCACTCATCTTGTAAGACTGTATAATATACTCCATACAACAGTGACCCCACTCATCTTGTAAGACTGTATAATATACTCCATACAACAGTGACTCCCACTCATCTTGTAAGACTGTATAATATACTCCATACAACAGTGACTCCCACTCATCTTGTAAGACTGTATAATATACTCCATACAACAGTGACTCCCACTCATCTTGTAAGACTGTATAATATACTCCATACAACAGTGACCCCACTCATCTTGTAAGACTGTATAATATACTTCATACAACAGTGACTCCCACTCATCTTGTAAGACTGTATAATATACTCCATACAACAGTGACCCCACTCATCTTGTAAGACTGTATAATATACTCCATGCAACAGTGACTCCACTCATCTTGTAAGACTGTATAATATACTCCATACAACAGTGACTTCACTCATCTTCTAAGACTGTATAATATACTCCATACAACAGTGACCCCACTCATCTTGTAAGACTGTATAATATACTCCATACAACAGTGACTCCCACTCATCTTGTAAGACTGTATAATATACTCCATACAACAGTGACCCCACTCATCTTGTAAGACTGTATAATATACTCCATACAACAGTGACTCCCACTCATCTTGTAAGACTGTATAATATACTCCATACAACAGTGACTCCCACTCATCTTGTAAGACTGTATAATATACTCCATACAACAGTGACTCCCACTCATCTTGTAAGACTGTATAATATACTCCATACAACAGTGACCCCACTCATCTTGTAAGACTGTATAATATACTCCATACAACAGTGACTCCCACTCATCTTGTAACACTGTATAATATACTCCATACAACAGTGACTCCCACTCATCTTGTAAGACTGTATAATATACTCCATACAACAGTGACTCCCACTCATCTTGTAAGACTGTATAATATACTCCATACAACAGTGACCCCACTCATCTTGTAAGACTGTATAATATACTCCATACAACAGTGACTCCCACTCATCTTGTAAGACTGTATAATATACTCCATACAACAGTGACCCCACTCATCTTGTAAGACTGTATAATATACTCCATACAACAGTGACCCCACTCATCTTGTAAGACTGTATAATATACTCCATACAACAGTGACCCCACTCATCTTGTAAGACTGTATAATATACTCCATACAACAGTGACCCCACTCATCTTGTAAGACTGTATAATATACTCCATACAACAGTGACCCCACTCATCTTGTAAGACTGTATAATATACTCCATACAACAGTGACCCCACTCATCTTGTAAGACTGTATAATATACTCCATACAACAGTGACCCCACTCATCTTGTAAGACTGTATAATATACTCCATACAACAGTGACCCCACTCATCTTGTAAGACTGTATAATATACTCCATACAACAGTGACCCCACTCATCTTGTAAGACTGTATAATATACTCCATACAACAGTGACTCCCACTCATCTTGTAAGACTGTATAATATACTCCATACAACAGTGACCCCACTCATCTTGTAAGACTGTATAATATACTCATTAAAACAGTGACCCCACTCATCTAACATTGTATAATATACTCACTAAAACAGTGACCCCACTCATCTAAGATTGTATAATATACTCACTAAAACAGTGACCCCACTCATCTAAGATTGTATAATATACTCACTAAAACAGTGACCCCACTCATCTAAGATTGTATAATATACTCACTAAAACAGTGACCCCACTCATCTAACATTGTATAATATACTCCCTAAAACAGTGACCCCACTCATCTAAGATTGTATAATATACTCACTAAACAGTGACCCCACTCATCTTCTAAGACTGTATAATATACTCACTAAAACAGTGACCCCACTCATCTAACATTGTATAATATACTCACTAAAACAGTGACCCCACTCATCTTCTAAGACTGTATAATATACTCACTAAAACAGTGACCCCACTCATCTTCTAAGATTGTATAATATACTCACTAAAACAGTGACCCCACTCATCTTCTAAGATTGTATAATATACTCACTAAAACAGTGACCCCACTCATCTTCTAAGATTGTATAATATACTCACTAAAACAGTGACCCCACTCATCTTCTAAGACTGTATAATATACTCACTAAAACAGTGACCCCACTCATCTAAGATTGTGTAATATACTCACTAAAACAGTGACCCCACTCATCTAAGATTGTATAATATACTCACTAAAACAGTGACCCCACTCATCTTCTAAGATCGCAGATATTATTTTTCTCATGTCCAGAATTCAAGGATGGATAACAGGTTTTCTTGAATATCTTTACAAAATTCGATTTTCCACACACTGAAGACGTGTCAAATTCCCTCCAAATATTTGTCTTTACTCTACTTAGCTCTTGTGTCTGACTGGAAGCTTGGAGGGCTGGAAAAACTGCAGAACGAAGCAATGAGGATCATCCTAGGATGCCCTCGTACTGCCAAAATTTTAAATATGCAAAAAGAACTTGATATTCCAAGCATCAGAGATCGTGTTACTGAAAGGAATATCCTAATTGGGGTTAATATGGTCAGGCAAGCTCATTCAAACCCCTGCACAGAAGCCCTCCAAACTTTCCTCAGCACTGGTGAACACTCCTCCAGATAGATCGAAAAAACTGGAACCGACCTCCGCATGAAGCAGATACATGATCTATGTCAAGTAAGGCAACAGCGGCACTTCTCCGCTCCATGGAATATTACCCTATTCCAAACTACCATTCCTCCATTTCCCCCCAAACTACTTCTTAAATCATAACCAAAACTTCGCCTTGAAGCCAAACATGAGGCCTTAAAGTTTAAGCTATGTTCCAACTTCGACCTCCCTCGGACTATCAGCAAACTACTCTGTAACTTCCTAGACGACAGGACCATGAGGATTAAGTTCCATGGATGCTTCTCTCAGTACTTCCCACTACAGGCTGGAGTTCCCCAGGGTTCAGTCCTTTCACCTACCCTCTACATCCTCTACACCAACGACATCCCAGCGCCTGCCTTTGACTCCACAATAACACTTGCATATGCAGATGACATCACCCAACTCACAACCCACAGACAAATAACCACTCTAGCCCGCAGAACACAAACCGAAGTAGACCAGATTACACACTGGGAACAAAAATGGAGAATAAAAACCAACCCTGAAAAATCCAAAATCACCTACTTCCACTACAGGAAACGCGAACCTCCTCCTCCAGTAATACTCAGGAGAGCTGATACCCACCAAAACACCCCTGTCTCACAGACAACCAACGTATTAGGAGTTAATCTAGACTACAACATGCGAATACACAAACACATCAACCAGAAGCAAGCCATTGCATCCAAGGCCCTGTCAGGGCAGTCTAAGCTATGGCAAGCCTACAAAAAATCGAAACTACATCTATGCAAAGCCCTCATCCGTCCACTAATAACTTACTGCCCACTAGCCCTCTCCCTAGCAGCTGTGACAAACAGACGTAAACTACAACGCATCCAGAACAAAGCCTTACGCTGGGTGCTCAACACCCGATGGGATGAATTCATCACAAGTGAGTCCATCCACGCCCGTGTGAACATCCCTGCTCTAAACGTGTACTGGAAACAGCTTAGCGACAAACAAATAGACAGACTAGAGACCCCACATGACTACTGGACCTCATACCTAGACGACGAAATACGCAGACCAGCAAACACACACAACCTCTTCTACTCGTTACTAGCTCCTGACCCAATTCCTATATACAAATAACCTTGCTAAAATCTTGACTCACTAACCTGTAACTCACAGGTATGGAACTTTAATAAATCCCTTGTACCATGCGATTCACGCTTTGTCGCCCCCCTCTCCCCCTTCCCCCTACCAGTCCCTTAGTTGCGCACGAACTCCTGAATCGCCTTCAGCTCAGCTACTGGGTTAAGCCCTGGTTATTTCCCTCTTACGATAACCCTTCCTCTAACCAACCTATTTCCTCTATCCCCACTTCCCCACTCACCCCTTCTTGGGGTCTTACCTAGAATCTATAGATAGATGATCACCAGCACTATCATCATCCTTACACCATCTCTCACAATGATCACCAGCAATACTCTCATCCTTATTACCATCCCTCACCATGATCACCAGCACTACCATGATAATTATCACCATCCCTCACCATGATCACCAGAACTACCCTCATATTTATTATCATCCTCACCATGATCACCAGCACTACCAACATCATTATCATCATCCTCACCATGATCACCAGCACTACCATCATCATTATCACCATCCCTCACCATGATCACCAGCACTACCATCATCCTTATCACTATTCTAACCATGATCACCAGCACTACCATCATCCTTACACCATCTCTCACCATGATCACCAGCACTACCATCATCATTATCACCATCCCTCACCATGATCACCAGCACTACCATCATCCTTATCACTATTCTCACCATGATCACCAGCACTACCATCATCCTTACACCATCTCTCACCATGATCACCAGCACTATCATCATCATTATCACCATCCCTCACCATGATGACCAGCACTACCATCATCCTTACACCATCTCTCACCGTGATCACCAACACTATCATCATCATCACCATCCCTCACCATGATCACAAGCACTACCATCATCATTATCACCATCCCTCACCATGATCACCAGCACTATCATCATCATTATCACCATCCCTCACCATGATCACAAGCACTACCATCATCACTATCACTATCCTCACCATGATCACCAGCACTATCATCATCCTTACACCATCTCTCACCATGATCACCAGCACTACCATCATCATTATCACTATCCTCACCATGATCACCAGCACTATCATCATCCTTACACCATCTCTCACCATGATCACCAGCACTACCATCATCATTATCACTATCCTCACCATGATCACCAGCACTATCATCATCCTTACACCATCTCTCACCATGATCACCAACACTACCATCATCATTATCACCATCACTCACCATGATCACCAGCACTATCATCATCCTTACACCATCCCTCACCATGATCACCAGCACTACCATCATCATTGTCACCATCCCTCACCATGATCACCAGCACTACCATCATCATTGTCACCATCCCTCACCATGATCACCAGCACTACCATCATCATTATCACCATCCCTCACCATGATCACCAGCACTTCCATCATCATTATCACCATCCCTCACCATGATCACCAACACTATCATCATCATTATCATCATCACTCACCATGATCATCAGCACTACCATCATCATTATCATCATCACTCACCATGATCACCAGCACTACCATCATCATTATCACCATCACTCACCATGATCATCAGCACTACCTTCATCATTATCACCATCACTCACCATGATCACCAGCACTACCATCATCATTATCATCATCACTCACCATGATCACCAGCACCACCATCATCATTATCATCATCACTCACCATGATCACCAGCACTACCATCATCATTATCATCATCACTCACCATGATCACCAGCACTACCATCATCATTATCACCATCACTCACCATGATCACCAGCACTACCATCATCATTATCACCTTTCCTCACCATGATCACCAGCACCACCATCATCATTATCACCATCACTCACCATGATCACCAGCACTACCATCATCATTATCACCTTTCCTCACCATGATCACATGCACTACCATCATCATTATCACCATTCCTCACGTGATCACCAGCACTACCATCATCATTGTCACCATCACTCACCATGATCACCAACACTACCATCATCATTATCACCATTCCTCACGTGATCACCAGCACTACCATCATCATTATCACCATCCCTCACCATGATCACCAACACTATCATCATCATTATCACCATTCCTCACATGATCACCAGCACTACCATCATCATTGTCACCATCACTCACCATGATCACCAGCACTACCATCATCATTGTCACCATCACTCACCATGATCACCAGCACTACCATCATCATTGTCACCATCACTCACCATGATCATCAGCACTACCATCATCATTATCACCATCCCTCACCATGATCACCAACACTTCCATCATCATTATCACCATCACTCACCATGATCATCAGCACTACCTTCATCATTATCATAATCACTCACCATGATCACCAGCACTATCATCATCATTATCACCATTCCTCACCATGATCACCAGCACCACCATCATCATTATCACCATTCCTCACCATGATCACCAGCACTACCATCATCATTATCACCATCACTCACCATGATCACCAGCACTACCATCATCATTATCACCATCCCTCACCATGATCACCAGCACTATCATCATCATTATCACCATCACTCACCATGATCACCAGCACTACCATCATCATTATCACCATCACTCACCATGATCACCAGCACTACCATCATCATTATCATCATCACTCACCATGATCACCAGCACTACCATCATCATTATCACCATCACTCACCATGATCACCAGCACTACCATCATCATTATCATCATCACTCACCATGATCACCAGCACTACCATCATCATTATCACCATCACTCACCATGATCACCAGCACTACCATCATCATTATCATCATCACTCACCATGATCACCAGCACTACCATCATCATTATCACCATCACTCACCATGATCATCAGCACTACCATCATCATTATCATCATCACTCACCATGATCACCAGCACTACCATCATCATTATCACCATCACTCACCATGATCACCAGCACTACCATCATCATTATCACCATCACTCACCATGATCACCAGCACTACCATCACCATCACTCACCATGATCACCAGCACTACCATCATCATTATCACCATCACTCACCATGATCACCAGCACTACCATCATCATTATCACCATCACTCACCATGATCACCAGCACCACCATCATCATTATCACCATCACTCACCATGATCACCAGCACTACCATCATCATTATCACCATCACTCACCATGATCACCAGCACTACCATCATCATTATCACCATCACTCACCATGATCACCAGCACTACCATCATCATCACTCACCATGATCACCAGCACTACCATCATCATTATCACCATCACTCACCATGATCACCAGCACTACCATCATCATTATCACCATCACTCACCATGATCACCAGCACCACCATCATCATTATCACCATCACTCACCATGATCACCAGCACTACCATCATCATTATCACCATCACTCACCATGATCACCAGCACTACCATCATCATTATCACCATCACTCACCATGATCACCAGCACCACCATCATCATTATCACCATCACTCACCATGATCACCAGCACTACCATCATCATTATCACCATCACTCACCATGATCACCAGCACTACCATCATCACTATCACCATCACTCACCATGATCACCAGCACTACCATCATCATTATCACCATCACTCACCATGATCACCAGCACTACCATCATCATTATCACCATCACTCACCATGATCACCAGCACTACCATCATCATTATCACCATCACTTACCATGATCACCAGCACTACCATCATCATTATCATCATCACTCACCATGATCACCAGCACTACCATCATCATTATCACCATCACTCACCATGATCACCAGCACTACCATCATCATTATCACCATCACTCACCATGATCACCAGCACTACCACCATCATTATCACCATCACCATCGTCATCAGTGGCGCCTACATAAAAGCCGAGTAGAAAGCACTGCACGCCCACACAAGCTGGGTCAGCGGCCTATATTGGCGACCTATATTGGCGACCTATATTGGCAGCCTATATTGGCGGCCTATATTGGCGACCTATATTGGCAGCGTATATTGGCGGCCTATATTGGCGACCTATATTGGCAGCCTATATTGGCGGCCTATATTGGCGGCCTATATTGGCGGCCTATATTGGCGGCCTATATTGGCGGCCTATATTGGCGGCCTATTTTGGCGGCCTATATTGGCGACCTATATTGGCGACCTATATTGGCAGCCTATATTGGCGGCCTATATTGGCGGCCTATATTGGCGGCCTATATTGGCGGCCTATATTGGCGGCCTATATTGGCGGCCTATTTTGGCGGCCTATATTGGCGACCTATTTTGGCGACCTATATTGGCGGCCTATATTGGCGACCTATATTGGCGGCCTATATTGGCGGCCTACGTAATCTTGTATGGGAATTTTTTTTATATGAAAGCACTGTGTGTGTACTCACCTAGTTGTACTCACCTAGTTGTACTCACCTAATTGTACTCACCTAGTTGTACTCACCTAGTTGTGCTCACCTAGTTGTGCTCACCTAGTTGTACTCACCCAGTTGTACTCACCTAGTTGTACTCACCTAGTTGTGCTCACCTGGTTGTACTCACCTAGTTGTACTCACCTAGTTGTACTCACCTAGTTGTACTCACCTAGTTGTGCTCACCTGGTTGTACTCACCTAGTTGTACTCACCTAGTTGTACTCACCTAGTTGTACTCACCTAGTTGTGCTCACCTAGTTGTGCTCACCTAGTTGTACTCACCTAGTTGTACTCACCTAGTTGTACTCACCTAGTTGTGCTCACCTGGTTGTACTCACCTAGTTGTACTCACCTAGTTGTACTCACCTAGTTGTACTCACCTAGTTGTACTCACCTAGTTGTACTCACCTAATTGTACTCACCTAGTTGTGCTCACCTAGTTGTACTCACCTAGTTGTACTCACCTAGTTGTACTCACCTAGTTGTACTCACCTAGTTGTACTCACCTAGTTGTGCTCACCTAGTTGTACTCACCTGGTTGTTGTTGGGGGGTCGCTTCACAGCTCCTGGCTCCGCCTCTTCAACTGGCCGCTATTCAGTCACTTTTCTCGCTCCATGAGCTTTATCATACCTCTTCTTAAAGCTATGTATGGATCATGCCTCCATTACATCACTACCCACCCTATTCCACTTCCTGACTACTCTGTGGCTGAAGAAATACTTCCTAACATCCCTGTGCTTCATCTGAGTCTTCAACTTCCAACTGTGTCCCCTTGTTACTGTGTCCTATCTCTGGAACATCCTGTCTCTGTCCACAGTGTCTCTACCTCTCAGTATTATATATGTCGTCATCATATCCCCCCTATCTCTCCTGTCTTCTAGTGTCGTCAGGTCGATTTCCCTTAACCTCTCCTCGTAGGACATACCTCTTAGCTCTGGGACTAGTCTTGTTGCAAACCTTTGCACTTTCTCTAGTTTCTTTACATGCTTGGCTAGGTGTGGGTTCCAAACTGGGGCTGCATATTCCAATATGGGCCTAACGTACACAGCATACAGGGTCCTGAATGACTCCCTTATTCAGATGTCGGAATGCTGCTTTTAGGTTTGCCAGGCGCCCGTATGCTGCAACAGTTATTTGGTTGATGTGCGCCTCAGGAGATGTGTCCAGTGTTATTCACACACCAAGATCCTTTTCCTTGAGTGAGGTTTGTAGGCTCTGGCAACCTAGACTGTGCTCCGTCTGTGGTCTTCTTTGCCCTCCCCAATCTTTATGACTTTGCACTTGGTGGGGTTGAACTCCAGGAGCCAGTTTCTGGACCAGGCCTTCAGTCCAGATCACTCTGTAGTTCTGCCTGGTCCTCGTCCAATTTAATTCTTCTCATCAACTTCACATCATCTGTAAACAGGGACACATCGGATTCTATTCCTTCCGTCATGTCGTTCACAAATACCAGAAACAGCACCAGACCTAGGACTGACCCCTGTGGCACCCCGCTGGTCAGAGGTGCCCATGTTATCCCTGCCTGGTCCTCCAGCTTCTGCACTAATCTCTTGTGTGGAACTGTGTCAAACACCTTCTTACAGTTCAAGAAAATGCAGTCTACCCACCCCTCTCTCTCTTTTCGTACAGTCGTCACCCTGTCATAGAACTCCAGGAGGCTTGTGACACAGGATTTCCCGCCCCTGAAACCGTGCTGGCTGTCGTTGATTAGCTCTTTCCTTTCTAGGTGCGCCACCACTCTTCTCCTGATAATTTTCTACACGGCCTTGCATACTATGCACGTCAGTGACACTGGTCTGTAGTGTAATGCTCTGTGTCTGTCTCCTTTTCTAAAAAGTGGGACTACATTTGCTCTGTTTGTGTGTGTGTGTGTGTGTGTGTGTGTGTATGTGTGTGTGTACTCACCTATTTGTACTCACCTATTTGTGGTTGCAGGGGTCGATTCACAGCTCCTGGCCCCACCTCTTCGCTGATTGCTACTAGGTCCTCTCTCTCCCTGCCCCATGAGCTCTATCATACCTCGCCTTAAAACTATGTATGGTTCCTGCCTCCATCACTTTCTAGGCTATTCCATGGCCTGACTACTCTATGACTGAAGAAATACTTCCTAACATCCCTTTGATTCATCTGAGTCTTCAACTTCCAATTGTGACCTCTTGTGTCTGTGTCCCATCTCTGGAACATCCCGTCTTTGTCCACCTCGTCTATTCCGCGCAGTATTTTATATGTCGTTATCATGTCTCCCCTGACCCTCCTGGCCTCCAGTGTCGTCAGGCCGATTTCCCTCAACCTTTCTTCATAGGACAATCCCCGTAGCTCTGGGACTAGTCTTGTTGCAAACCTTTGCACTTTCTCTAATTTCTTGACGTGCTTGACTAGGTGTGGATTCCAAACTGGTGCTGCATACTCCAGTATGGGCCTGACGTAGATGGTATACAGAGTCTTAAACGAATCCTTACTGAGGTATTGGAACGCTATCCGTAGGTTTTCCAGGCGCCCGTATGCTGCAGCAGTTCTCTGATTGATGTGTGCCTCAGGAGATATGCTCGGTGTTATACTCACCCCCAGATCTTTTTCCTTGAGTGAGGTTTGCAGTCTTTGGCCATCTAAACTATATTGTGTCTGCGGTCTTCTTTGCCCTTCCCCAATCTTCATGACTTTGAATTTGGCAGGGTTAAATTTAAGGAGCCAGTTGCTGGACCATGCTTGTAGCCTGTCCAGGTCTCTTTGTAGTCCTGCCTGATCCTCGTCCGATTTGATTCTTCTCATTAACTTCACATCATCTGCAAACAAGGACACTTCTGAGTCTATCCCTTCAGTTATGTCGTTCAGGTCCTAGGACTGACCCCTGTGGAACCCCGCTTGTCACAGGCGCCCACTCTGACACCTCGTCGCGTACCATGACTCGTTGCCTCCCTGTCAGATATTCTCTGATCCATTGCAGTGCCTTTCCTGATATGTGTGCCTGGTCCTCTAGCTTTTGCAGTAACCTCTTGTGAGGAACTGTGTCGAAAGCCTTCTTGCAGTCCAAAAATACGCAGTCGATCCACCCCTCTCTCTCTTGTCTTACTTCTGTCACCTTGTCATAAAACCGTGCTGGTTGTCAATTATACACTTGTTTCTTTCCAGGTGCCCCACCACTCTCCTCCTGATGATCTTCTCCATGACCTTGCATACTATACACGTTAGTGATACAGATCTGTAGTTTAGTGCCTCATGTCTGTCTCCCTTTTTAAAAATTGGGACTACATTTGCCATTTTCCATACCTCAGGGAGTTGCCCAGTTTCAAATGATGTGTTGAAGATCTTTGTTAATGGCTCACACAATATATCTGCTCCCTCTTTAAGGACCCATGGAGAGATGTTGTCTTGTCCCACCACCTCTGAGGTGTCAAGTTCGCATAGCAGCTTCTTCACCTCCTCCTTGGTTATATGTACCTCATCCAGCACTTGCTGGTGTGCCCCCCTGTTCTGATTTCTTGGAGTATAACTGGTTTCCACTGTAAATACATCTTTAAATCTTGTGTTGTGCTCCTGACAAACCTCTCGGTCGTTTCTTGTGAATTCCCCATCACCCTTCCTCAGTCTGATTACCTGGTCCTTGTCTGTTGTTTTCCTCATGATGTGGCTGTACAACAGCTTCGGGTCAGTCTTTACTTTTGATGATATGTCATTTTCATATTGTTTCTGAGCCTCCCTTCTTATCTGTGCATATTCGTTTCTGGCTCTTCGGCTGATTTCTTTATTTTCCTGAGTTCTCTGTCTTCTGTACCTTTTCCATTCTCTAGTACACCTAGTTTTTGCCTCCCTACACCTTTGGGTGAACCAAGGACTTGTTCTGTTCTTCCCATTTTTTCTGTTTCCCTTGGGAACAAACCTCTTCTCTGCCTCCTTGCATTTTGTTGCTACATAGTCCATCATTTTGTACTGGTTTTCCTGTCAGTTCCCTCTCCCACTGAATGTCTTGAAGGAAGTTCCTCATGCCTGAGTAGTTCCCCCTTTTGTAGTTTGGTTTTTCCCAGCCTATTCCTGCTACTCTCTCCACTTGGAGCTCAACTATGTAGTCGAAGCACAGAACCACATGATCACTAGCTCCCAGGGGCCTTTCATACATGATACCCTCGATGTCCGAACTACTCATGGTGAATACAAGGTCCAACCTCGCTGGTTTTCCAGTACCACATCCATCATCTTGGCTCTCCATGTTTCGGGACCCCCATGGGGCTCCAGGTTTTCCCAGTCAATCTCCTTGTGATTGAAATCACCCATAACTAGTAACTTTTCTCCCCCCATGTGTGCTCTCCTGGCCACCTCGGCTAGTGTGTCGATCAATTCTCTGTTGCTCTCATCGTATTCTTCTCTTGGCCTCCTGCAGTTCTGTGGTGGGTTGTACATTACTGCAATTATCACCTTATGTCCCTCAGACTGGATTGTTCCTACTAAGTAGTCCCTTTTGCCCGTGCCATCCATTCCTTCCATTTTCTCAAAACCCCACTGGTTTTTAATGAGCAGTGCAACTCCTCCTCCCCCTCTCCTCCCTCTGTCTTTCCTGAGGATTTGATATCCGGATGGAAAGATTGAATCTGTTATTATTCTGGTGAGTTTTGTTTCTGTGAGTGCTATTATGTCTGGGGATGTCTCTTTGATTCTTTCGTGCCACTCCTCATACTTGTTTGTTATTCCATCTGCATTTGTATACCACACCTTCAACTTCTTTTCTAAGAATGTGGTCTGGGAGGTATATTGGGGTTGGGGAAGTGGGAGACCTGGTAAGGAACTATGGGTTGTTGCTGTGGGGGTGGAGTTTGTAATGTAGTGGGTGGGGGCATTGGATGTGGCATGGGTGTTTTGATTTAGAGTGTTTGGTTGCACTGGGGTTGACCTGGTTGGGAGGCTTGTATAGGAAGTTGTGAGGGAGGCTGTATTTGATCTTCTTCCTGGGTCTGGGATCTCCTGTCTGTCTTCTCCATCCCCTCTCTTTCCTCCTTTCGCCTTTGTACCATCTCTCTCAGTTTCTTCCTTTCTTCTTGTGTTCTGTCGTGGTCGAGATACACCTTCCTGTATGCCGTCATGTCCCTTAATCGTGCTTTCTCCTGCAGGATCCTGGTCCGAGTCGCTTCTGCCTTGAGGGTCATTCTCACTGGCCGGGTTCTTTTTTTACAAACCCCCCTATTCTCCAAAAATTTTCCAGCTGGGTCATATCGTCTTCTCCTATTGCTTTCATGATGCTTTCAATTGCTTTTTTTCCCCTTGTTTTCTTGCTTCATATGTTTCCCCTTCGACTTCCTGGAGCCCATACACAAAGACTGACCTCACCCTTTCATTCTCCCACTGCATATCCCTGTGTATCCCCTCATTTAATTTGGTTTCCTCCACTGCAGCTTTCCTTTCATCAGTTTCACTGGCTAATGTACTTGGGCTCAGTGGCCTGTCATTTTCCCATCTCGGCTTTCCTTGGGCTCTGTTGTTGTCTGTTAGGGCCTCCACATAAAGCTTAGCTCTTTCATTTGCTACAGTCTCCTCTGATAGAGCTTCTCCATGCAGTTGTGCCCCTTCTTTCCCTACAGTCCCCTTATTTGTGACTGAGGTAGCAGTCTCTGTTGTCAATCCCAAAATGTTCTTTAGTTCTTTAGGCTGTTTCAGATTTTTCAATTCCTCTTCTAAACTCTGTATCCTAGCTTCTGCTGCTTTGACATGCACCTCCCACTTCCTGCTTTCCATATCTATCCTCTCTTCCATTCTCATGCTAAGTTCTTCTAGTTTCTTTTCCCATTCATGATCCCTTTTTATGAGCTCTGCTGCCCAATCTTCCTTTGCAGTTTCCTCCTCCTGTCCCTTGGTTTTTCTTGTTGCTCTCTGGCAACCCATTTTTGTTTTATCCTGATTGCCTCAGAGTGGGAAACCTATGTAGTTCTGTATGTTAGGTTAGTAGTGTGTATGTCAGAGTGTGGGGGGGAAGTAGTGGAGGAACTGTGGCTGTGTGGGAGTGGAGTGGGGAGGGGTGGGGAGGGTTTAGGGTGAAAGGGGGAGGGGAGGGTGATCGAGGGAGGGGAGAGATCAGGGGAAGTAGTGAGATGTCGGTGGTGAGAGGGGGGAGTGTATGTGTGTCTGGATGTGTGTGTGTGTGTGTGTGTGTGTGTGTGTGTGTGTGTGTGTGTGTGTGTGTGTGTGTTGTGTGTGTGTGTGTGTGTGTGTGTGTAATTTTGTGTGGAATTTTGTGTGGAATTATGTGTGGGTTTATTATGTACTGAAAGGTAGGTGGCTCGTGCGTTTAATGTAAGTCTCAGTGGTCCTTGGCTGCCCACACCTTCTTGTGACCTGACCCCCAACCTCCTGGGACTTACCGGCACTTACTTACAGTGTGTGTGTGTGTGTATGTGTGTGTGTGTGTGTGTGTGTGTGTGTGTGTGTGTGTGTGTGTGTGTGTGTGTGTGTGTGTGTGTGTGTGTGTATGTGTTTGTGTATGTATGTGTGTGTGTGTGTGTGTGTGTGTGTGTGTGTGTGTGTGTGTGTGTGTGTGTACTCACCTAATTGTACTCACCTAATTGTGGTTGCAGGGGTCGAGACTCAGCTCCTGGCCCCCGCCTCTTCACTGATCGCTACTGGATCCTCTCTCTCTCTGCTTCCTGAGCTTTGTCATACCTCTTCTTAAAACTATGTATGGTTCCTGCCTCCACTACTTCACTTGCTAGGCTATTCCACTTTCTGTGTGTATATATATATATATGTGTGTGTGTGTGTGTGTGTGTGTGTGTGTGTGTGTGTGTGTGTGTGTGTGTGTATGTGTGTGTGTGTGTGTGTGTGTGTGTGTGTGTGTGTGTGAATGTGGGTGTGTGTGTGTGTAATTATGTGTCGAATTATGTGTGGGTTTATTATGTGTCTCAAAAGTAGGTGGCTTGTGCTTGGAGTGTAATGTAGATTCTCAGTTGTCACTTGTGTCCACAACCTCTTGTGACCTGACTCCCACCCTTACAGTGTTGCCTATGCTCGATCTGCTTGTAGTGAGTTAATCACCTTGTTCAATGGATTACCATTTGCGAAACCTTATTGAATACTTGAGTGCCTATTCTTTATCGTGCTATGAGAGTTAGACCATTCACATTCAGCTTGGCGGTTAATTGGAACCTGGAACCCCACACCCAAACAACCACTCATAGGTGATACAGTACTTGTAGTGCAGCTGTAGCACTGTAGATTGTCCAGGTCGATGTGACGTCCTGGCGTACATCCAGTTCGATGTACGTCCTGGCGTAGATCCACCTCAATTTCTTCTCGTTAATAATGTACCCTATTCACTGTATTTCTTTCACTGGTCACACGATTGTTTCACTTTATTATCTTTCTTGGGTGACACTTGACAACGTCGCCTTACCACCCTCAATAGCCTGCCCACTCTGCGCCACAACATTTTTATTTTCTAGATCACTTACAAAATAGTGGCTCTCCCCACACTTATATGGCTCAGGCAGATTAAAAATCACTTCTAGGATTGATTACTACCCTGACACACTTAGCAACCCTTGCAGAACACTTAGGTAGCCCTCAAAAACACTTATATTCCAGGAGCACGGAAGTGTGACTAGCGCACTCGCTGTCCCTACTGTGTGTGTGTGTGTGTGTGTGTGCATATATGGGGGAGCAAGAGAGAGAGAGAGAGAGAGAGAGAGAGAGAGAGAGAGAGAGAGAGAGAGAGAGAGAGAGAGAGAGAGAGAGAGAGAGAGAGAGAGAGAGAGAGAGAGAGAGAGAGAGAGAGAGAGAGAGAGAGAGAGAGAGAGAGAGAGAGAGAGAGAGAGAGAGAGAGAGAGAGAGAGAGCAAGAGAGAGAGCAAGAGAGAGAGCACCTGGAGAAGAAGTTGATATCCTTGGGGTGAAATTTGACTCCAAACTAACCATGAAGAACCATGTTGTAAATCTTGCAAACAAGGCAGCCAGGAAGCTTACAGCACTTCGCCGTATCTCGCATCTGCTTGACAGTAGGGGTTACAAGATCCTGTACGAGGCACAAGTACGCTCACACCTTGAGTATGCTCCACTTTCTTAGTTTGCCTGCCCCCCTCTCATCTGCGACTGCTTGACAGAGTAGAGAACAGAGCAAGACGTCTCATCTTTCGCCTGGACCCATCCTGGATAGATCTGTCATTTCAGCAGAGCCTTCAACATAGGAGGGATGTGGGTGGTCTTACTGTTATGTACAAGGTCAATATTGTCAAAGTACCACACTTGGATTCACTTCGAGGACAACGTGAAACAAGCTTTTATGCCACAAGATGGGCAGAAAGCAGTAACTTCACTCTGGCTGTACCCTTCTCCAGAACATCACTCCATCTGAGATCATACAAAATCAGGATGACTCGAGTATGGAACACATTCGTACAGCATAATGATGTCAACGAGATAAAGTCAGTTGATCAAATGAAAATGCTGGCCCACAGATGGCTCCAACTTCATCCTGTTCCCTACTTGTATGTCTCATAACAATAAAAAAATGCTTTCAAATGACCTGATGTAGGTAATAGCCTAGCTTCTTGCCAATAAGTTAGGAATCATTAACCTGTAAATAGCTTGTCAATAAAGCTAGGGATCCTTAACCTTGTCAAACCCTGCGAGAAAAAAAAAAAAAAAAAAAAAAAAAAAAAAAAAAAAAAAAAAAGAGAGAGAGAGAGAGAGAGAGAGAGAGAGAGAGAGAGAGAGAGAGAGAGAGAGAGAGAGAGAGAGAGAGAGAGAGAGAGAGAGAGAGAGAGGGAGAGAGAGACAGAGAGGAGGGGGGAGAGAGGGAGAGAGAGAGAGGGAGAGAGAGAGAGAGAGAGAGAGAGAGAGAGAGAGAGAGAGAGAGAGAGAGAGAGAGAGAGAGAGAGAGAGAGAGAGAGAGAGAGAGAGAGAGGTGGACACTAAAAGAAAGCTAGCATCAGATAGGGTAGGCTCCAAAACCTGGTGGTCCCTGGTCAAGGACAGACAAGGTTATCTGCCTGATGAACTTATTCCACCTCTAAATCGACAGGATGGGACCACCTCTACTAGTAGTCAAGAGAAGGCGGACCTCTTTGCTGAACACTTTGCTACCAAAATGCAAGTTCCTGATTCAGCAAGGGACCCTCCTTGGCTAGCTGCAAGAACTGTGTCAAAACTGTCAGGGGTGACAATAAGGCAGGAGGAGGTGCATTTCCTTCTTAAATCGCTAGACCAAGAAAAGGCTGTGTACCCAGACAAGTTGAGCCCAAGATTGCTGAGACGATGTGCAGACCAGCTAGCAGCACCTCTAACTCGCATCTTTCAGCACTGCCTAGTACAGTGGAAAGAGGCAAATGTAGTCCCTGTTCACAAAAAGAAGAGCAGAGCAGAAATCAGCAACTACAGACCAGTGTCACTCCTGTCAATCACTGGTAAAATCCTTGAGACAATAATCTCAAGACAAATGAGAGTTTTTTGACTACCACTCACTACTTTGTGATCGTCAATATAGCTTCAGGAAAGGTTACTCTGCTGCTGATCAGTTGTTAAACCTCTCCACTAAGTGGCACCAGTCACTGGATGAATCCAAAGTAAGCTGTGTGGTAGCACTGGACATTGCTGGCGCTTTCGTCCGGGTGTGGCACCAGGGCCTCTTAGCAAAACTTCAAGCACTGGGAATTGCAGGCTCTACGCTATGTCTCCTCAGTGATTACCTTCATGGTAGATCTCTAAGTGTAGTTCTCAATGGAACGGAATCAGCAAGACATCCTATTGGGGCAAGTGTTCCACAAGGAAGCGTGCTGGGACCATTGTTATGGAATGTCTAGTTCAACGACCTTCTTCATCTCATCCCAGAATCACATGCATATGCAGACTACTGTACACTGACATTCACTTATCCAAGGGAAGAAATGCCAGCTACATCAATCACCAGCTGAGAGCTATATCAGCTTGGGGAAATAGATGGCAAGTAACATTTGCA
>NW_027196580.1:0-32500 GCF_038502225.1 Cherax quadricarinatus | reverse complement strand
AGACAGGCAGTAACGCAGCAGACAGGCAGTAACGCAGCAGACAGGCAGTAATGCAGCAGACAGGCAGTAACGCAGCAGACAGGCAGTAACGCAGCAGACAGGCAGTAACGCAGCAGACAGGCAGTAACGCAGCAGACAGGCAGTAACGCAGCAGACAGGCAGTAATGCAGGAGACAGGCAGTAACGCAGCAGACAGGCAGTAACGCAGCAGACAGGCAGTAATGCAGCAGACAGGCAGTACTGCAGCAGACAGGCAGTAACGCAGCAGACAGGCAGTAACGCAGCAGACAGGCAGTAATGCAGCAGACAGGCAGTAACGCAGCAGACAGGCAGTAATGCAGCAGACAGGCAGTAATGCAGCAGACAGGCAGTAACGCAGCAGACAGGCAGTAACCGCAGCAGACAGGCAGTAACGCAGCAGACAGGCAGTAACGCAGCAGGACAGGCAGTAACGCAGCAGACAGGCAGTAATGCAGCAGACAGGCAGTAACGCAGCAGACGAGGCGGTAACGCAGCAGACAGGCAGTAACGCAGCAGACAGGCAGTAATGCAGCAGACAGGCAGTAACGCAGCAGACAGGCAGTAATGCAGCAGACAGGCAGTAACGCAGCAGACAGGCAGTAACGCAGCAGACAGGCAGTAACGCAGCAGACAGGCAGTAACGCAGCAGACAGGCAGTAATGCAGGAGACAGGCAGTAACGCAGCAGACAGACAGTAACGCAGCAGACAGGCAGTAACGCAGCAGACAGGCAGTAACGCAGCAGACAGGCAGTAACGCAGCAGACAGGCAGTAACGCAGCAGACAGGCAGTAACGCAGCAGACAGGCAGTAATGCATCAGACAGGCAGTAACGCAGCAGACAGGCAGTAACGCAGCAGACAGGCAGTAACACAGCAGACAGGCAGTAACGCAGCAGACAGGCAGTAACGCAGCAAACAGGCGGAACGCAGCAGACAGGCAGTAATGCAGCAGACAGGCAGTAACGCAGCAGACAGGCAGTAACGCAGCAGACAGGCAGTAACGCAGCAGACAGGCAGTAACGCAGCAGACAGGCAGTAATGCAGCAGACAGGCAGTAAGGCAGCAGACAGGCAGTAACGCAGCAGACAGGCAGTAACGCAGCAGACAGGCAGTAATGCAGCAGACAGGCAGTAACGCAGCAGACAGGCAGTAATGCAGCAGACAGGCAGTAACGCAGCAAACAGGCAGTAACGCAGCAGACAGGCAGTAATGCAGCAGACAGGCAGTAACGCAGCAGACAGGCAGTAACGCAGCAGACAGGCAGTAACGCAGCAGACAGGCAGTAAGGCAGCAGACAGGCAGAAACGCAGCAGACAGGCAGTAAAGCAGCTGTCAGGCAGTAATGCAGCAGACAGGCAGTAACGCAGCAGACAGGCAGTAATGCAGCAGACAGGCAGTCACGCAGCAGACAGGCAGTAACGCAGCAGACATAAGAACATAAGAAAGGAGGAACACTGCAGGAGGCCTGCTGGCCCATACTAGGCAGGTCCTTTACAATTCATCCCACTAACAAAACATTTGCCCAACCCAATTTTCAATGCCACCCAAGAAATAAGCTCTGATGTGAAAGTCCCACTCAAATCCAACCCCTCCCACTCATGTACTTATCCAACCTAAATTTGAAACTACCCAAAGTCCCAGCCTCAATAACCCAACTAGGTAGACTGTTCCACTCATCAACTACCCTATTTCCAAACCAATACTTCCCTATGTCCTTTCTAAATCTAAACTTATCTGATTTAAATCCATTACTGCGGGTTCTCTCTTGGAGAGACATCCTCAAGACCTTATTAATATCCCCTTTATTAATACCTATCTTCCACTTATATACTTCGATCAGGTCTCCCCTCATTCTTCGTCTAACAAGTGAATGTAACTTAAGCGTCTTCAATCTTTCTTCATAAGGAAGATTTCTAATGCTATGTATTAATTTAGTCATCCTACGCTGAATGTTTTCTAACGAATTTATGTCCATTTTGTAGTTCGGAGACCAGAACTGAGCTGCATAATCTAGGTGAGGCCTTACTAATGATGTGTAAAGCTGCAGTATGACCTCTGGACTTCTGTTGCTTACACTTCTTGATATAAATCCCAGTAATCTATTTGCCTTATTACGTACGCTTAGGCATTGCTGTCTTGGTTTAAGGTTGCTGCTCACCATAACCCCCAAGTCCTTTTCGCAATCTGTATTTAACTTATAAGTACTAGGGTTATGGGCACTCCCAAGCTTCAGAACTTTGCATTTATCTACATTGAACTGCATCTGCCACTTTTCTGACCAAGAATAGAGTTTGTTTAAATCCTCCTGAAGTTCCATAACATCTACGTTTGAATCAATTATCCTACCTATCTTTGTTTCATCGGCGAATTTGCTCATATCACTAGTAATTCCCTCATCAAGATCATTGATATATATTATAAACAACAACGGGCCCAAGACTGATCCCTGTGGAACGCCACTTGTTACAGATCCCCACTCGGATTTAACCCCATTTATGGACACTCTCTGCTTCCTGTCTGTGAGCCATGACTCGATCCACGAGAGCACTTTTTCCCCAATGCCATGAGCTGCCACTTTCTTTAACAGTCTATGGTGCGGAACTCTATCAAAAGCCTTACTAAAATCTAAGTAAATAATATCAAATTCTTTATTGTGGTCAACAGCCTCAAAAGCTTTACTGAAGAAAGTTAATAAATTAGTTAGACAAGACCGGCCTCTTGTGAATCCATGCTGAGTATCATTAATCAAGCTATGCTTATCGAGATGGCTTCTTATAATCTCAGCTATAATTGACTCTAGTAATTTGCCTACAATTGAGGTCAGGCTTATTGGGCGGTAATTTGACGGTAACGACTTGTCCCCTGTTTTAAAAATAGGAATTACATTAGCCATCTTCCACATATCAGACACTACACCTGTTTGAAGAGATAAATTAAAAATATTAGTTAATGGTTCACAGAGTTCCATTTTGCATTCCTTAAGACCCCCTGAAAAAACCTCATCAGGACCCGGCGACTTATTTTGCTTCAGTCTGTCTGTCTGCTTCACAACCATCTCACTAGTGACTGTGATGTTACATAATTTATCTTCTTCTAGCCCACTGTAAAAATTAATTACTGGAATATTGTTAGTGTCTTCCTGTGTAAAAACTGAGAGAAAATAATTATTTAAAATCAAGCACATTTCATTCTCTTTGTCAGTAAGGTGCCCATAGTTATTTTTAAGGGGACCTATCTTATCTCTAACTTTTGTTCTATAGACCTGGAAAAAACTTTTTGGGTTAGTTTTAGAATCCCTAGCAACTTTAATTTCATAGTCCCTTTTAGCTTTTCTTATCCCCTTTTTAATGTCCCTCTTAATGTCAATATACTGATTCATAAGATGACCCTCACATCTTTTGATACGCCTATAAATTCCTTTCTTATGCCCTAGTAGATATTTGAGCCTATTATTCATCCATTTTGGGTCATTTCTATTTGATCTAATTTCTTTATATGGGATAAACGCTCTTTGAGCAGCATGTATAGTGTTCAGAAAACTGTCATATTAATAGCTCTCTTCGTTACCCCAGTCAACTGATGTTAAGTGTTCTCTAAGCCCATCGTAATCTGCTAAGCGAAAATCTGGGACTGTTACTGAGTTATCGCTACTATCGTACTTCCATTCAATGCTAAATGTAATTGATTTGTGGTCGCTAGCACCCAGTTCCTCTGAAATTTCTAAATTATTAACAAGGGATTCATTGTTTGCCATAACTAAATCAAGCAGGTTATTTCCCCTTGTAGGTTCTGTCACAAACTGCTTCAAAAAACAATCCTGAAATACTTCTAAGAAGTCGTATGATTCTAAATTCCCAGTAAAGAAATTCCAATCAACATGACTAAAGTTAAAGTCTCCTAGAATTACTACATTATCGTGCCTTGTGGCCTTAACAATTTCCTCCCATAGTAGTTTCCCTTGGTCCCTATCTAAGTTTGGGGGACGGTATATCACTCCTAAAATCAGTTTTTCATGCCCCTTTGAAAATTCTATCCAAACAGACTCTGTATGTGTTACTTCAGACTTAATACCCGTTTTTAAGCAACAGTTCAAGCGATCTCGGACATACAATGCCACCTCACCCCCCCTCCCAATACTTCTATCTTCTTGGAACAATTTAAAACCCTGAATATGACATTCCGCAGGCATGTCCCGACTTTTTGAATTAAACCACGTCTCAGTTAAGGCAAATACATCAATGTTACCTACACTAGCAACTAATCTCAACTCGTCCATCTTATTCCTAGCACTACGGCAATTAGCATAATAAACATTGAAAGACTCTCCTTTCTCTTTACCCTTCCTGCTCATTTCTATTTTTCTACTAAACCTATTACTGTCCTTATCACCCAAGGTCCCTGGCTTTTCAATATCTATCTCGTTCTTATTATTACTAGTTCCCCTAGAACTCGTAATATTACTACACTGGGACTTCACTGTTTTCCTGCCAAAACCCATACCGCTAACTATTCCTAGTTTAAAGTCCTAACTGCTCCCTCCACTGCAGTTGCCAGTGCTCCCACCCCACACCTAGATAAGTGAACCCCATCCCTAGCATACATGTCATTTCTGCCATAGAAGAGGTCCCAGTTGTCAATGAATGTTACCGCATTTTCCTTACAGTATTTGTCCAGCCAGCAATTGACACCAATTGCCCTGGACAACCATTCACTTCCAACTCCCCTCCTTGGCAAAATACCACATATGAGAGGGTTCCCACCCTTACTTCTAATTATTTCTATTGCTGACCTATACCTGCTAATCAGGTCCTTACTCCTACGTCTGCCAACATCGTTGCCTCCAGCACTGAGACAGATAATAGGATTGCTCCCATTACCTCTCATGATGTCATCCAGACGGCTAACAATATCCTCCATCCCAGCCCCAGGAAAGCAAACTCTCTGTCTCCTACTCCTGTCCTTCAAGCAGAACGCCCTATCCATATACCTAACTTGGCTATCCCCAACAACAACAATATTCTTACCTTCCTTAATGTCTTTCGTCGTGACGTTCCCAGTAGTCGACTCACATTCGTCGGGTAGCACTGAGAATGTATTGGATGTTTCCACAACAGTTTCCACAGCAGTCTCTTTCTTCTTCATCGTTTCTACCTTTCCATTCGTCTTCTTGATCGTCAACTTCTTTCCCTGCTGTCCAGCCACTGACCAGTTTCCCTTCTTGACCTGAGGACTCAAAACAGGAGGACTACTCCGAATCCTTTTGCTTTTCTCGGTCAGTCGCCGAATTTCCATATTGGCCAACCTCAATTCTTCCTTAAGCTGTTGGTAAAGTTGCTCGATGGAGGGCATCTTGCTTCAATTCTAGAGAGCGCGCAAACAGGTCTTCACAGAGCCAAGTACACGTCAACAGTGCGCAAAAGCCAACTCAATCAGGAGCTACTGCGCAGCACGTCCGCACGGCAGACAGGCAGTAACGCAGCAGACAGGCAGTAATGCAGCAGACAGGCAGTAACGCAGCAGACACGCAGTAACGCAGCAGACAGGCAGTAACGCAGCAGACAGGCAGTAACGCAGCAGACAGGCAGTAACGCAGCAGACACGCAGTAACGCAGCAGACAGGCAGTAACGCAGCAGACAGGCAGTAACGCAGCAGACAGGCAGTAATGCAGCAGACAGGCAGTAATGCAGCAGACAGGCAGTAACGCAGCAGACAGGCAGTAACGCAGCAGACAGGCAGTAACGCAGCAGACAGGCAGTAATGCAGCAGACAGGCAGTAACGCAGCAGACACGCAGTAACGCAGCAGACAGGCAGTAACGCAGCAGACAGGCAGTAACGCAGCAGACAGGCAGTAACGCAGCAGACAGGCAGTAACGCAGCAGACAGGCAGTAACGCAGCAGACAGGCAGTAACGCAGCAGACAGGCAGTAACGCAGCAGACAGGCAGTAACGCAGCAGACAGGCAGTAACGCAGCAGACAGGCAGTAATGCAGCAGACAGGCAGTAACGCAGCAGACAGGCAGTAACGCAGCAGACAGGCAGTAACGCAGCAGACAGGCAGTAATGCAGCAGACAGGCAGTAACGCAGCAGACAGGCAGTAACGCAGCAGACAGGCAGTAACGCAGCAGACAGGCAGTAACGCAGCAGACAGGCAGTAACGCAGCAGACAGGCAGTAATGCAGCAGACAGGCAGTAACGCAGCAGACACGCAGTAACGCAGCAGACACGCAGTAACGCAGCAGACAGGCAGTAACGCAGCAGACAGGCAGTAACGCAGCAGACACGCAGTAACGCAGCAGACAGGCAGTAACGCAGCAGACAGGCAGTAACGCAGCAGACAGGCAGTAACGCAGCAGACAGGCAGTAACGCAGCAGACAGGTAGTAACGCAGCAGACAGGCAGTAATGCAGCAGACAGGCAGTAACGCAGCAGACAGGCAGTAACGCAGCAGACAGGCAGTAACGCAGCAGACAGGCAGTAACGCAGCAGACAGGCAGTAACGCAGCAGACAGGCAGTAACGCAGCAGACAGGCAGTAATGCAGCAGACAGGCAGTAATGCAGCAGACAGGCAGTAACGCAGCAGACAGGCAGTAACGCAGCAGACAGGCAGTAACGCAGCAGACAGGCAGTAATGCAGCAGACAGGCAGTAACGCAGCAGACACGCAGTAACGCAGCAGACAGGCAGTAACGCAGCAGACAGGCAGTAACGCAGCAGACAGGCAGTAACGCAGCAGACAGGCAGTAACGCAGCAGACAGGCAGTAACGCAGCAGACAGGCAGTAACGCAGCAGACAGGCAGTAACGCAGCAGACAGGCAGTAATGCAGCATACAGGCAGTAACGCAGCAGACAGGCAGTAACGCAGCAGACAGGCAGTAACGCAGCAGACAGGCAGTAATGCAGCAGACAGGCAGTAATGCAGCAGACAGGCAGTAACGCAGCAGACAGGCAGTAACGCAGCAGACAGGCAGTAACGCAGCAGACAGGCAGTAAGGCAGCAGACAGGCAGTAATGCATCAGACAGGCAGTAACGCAGCAGACAGGCAGTAACGCAGCAGACAGGCAGTAACGCAGCAGACAGGCAGTAACGCAGCAGACAGGCAGTAATGCAGCAGACAGGCAGTAACGCAGCAGACAGGCAGTAATGCAGCAGACAGGCAGTAACGCAGCAGACAGGCAGTAACGCAGCAGACAGGCAGTAATGCAGCAGACAGGCAGTAACGCAGCAGACAGGCAGTAACGCAGCAGACAGGCAGTAACGCAGCAGACAGGCAGTAACGCAGCAGACAGGCAGTAACGCAGCAGACAGGTAGTAACGCAGCAGACAGGCAGTAACGCAGCAAACAGGCAGTAACGCAGCAGACAGGCAGTAACGCAGCAGACAGGCAGTAACGCAGCAGACAGGCAGTAACGCAGCAGACAGGCAGTAACGCAGCAGACAGGCAGTAATGCAGCAGAGAGGCAGTAACGCAGCAGACAGGCAGTAACGCAGCAGACAGGCAGTAACGCAGCAGACAGGCAGTAACGCAGCAGACAGGCAGTAACGCAGCAGACAGGCAGTAACGCAGCAAACAGGCAGTAACGCAGCAGACAGGCAGTAACGCAGCAGACAGGCAGTAACGCAGCAGACAGGCAGTAACATAGGCGCAGCTCATCCGACTGAGAGAAGAGGTCTGTACTCGCACCCACTCAAGTCCACCTTATCCAGGATGAAGAGGTCACTGAGGATACACAGGTCACTGAGGATACACAGGTCACTGGGGATACACAGGTCACTGAGGATACACAGGTCACCGAAGATACACAGGTCATTGAGGATACACAGGTCACTGAGGATACACAAATCACTGAGGATACACAGGTCACTGAGGATACACAAATCACTGAGGATACACAGGTCACTGAGGATACACAGGTCACTGAGGATACACAGGTCACTGAGGATACACAGGTCACTGGGAGTTCACAGGTCAGTGAGGATACACAGGTCACTGAGGTTACACAGGTCACTGAGGATACACAGGTCACTGGGGATACACAGGTCACTGAGGATACACAGGTCACCGAAGATACACAGGTCATTGAGGATACACAGGTCACTGAGGATACACAGGTCACTGAGGATACACAGGTCACTGAGGATACACAGGTTACTGAGGATACACAGGTCACTGGGAGTTCACAGGTCAGAGAGGATACACAGGTCACTGAGGATACACAGGTCACTGAGGATACACAGGTCACTGGGAGTTCACAGGTCAGAGAGGATACACAGGTCACTGAGGATACACAGGTCACTTGGAGTTCACAGGTCAGAGAGGATACACAGGTCACTGAGGATACACAGGTCACTGAGGATACACAGGTCACCGAAGATACACAGGTCATTGAGGATACACAGGTCACTGAGGATACACAAATCACTGAGGATACACAGGTCACTGAGGATACACAGGTCACTGAGGATACACAGGTCACTGAGGATACACAGGTCACTGAGGATACACAGGTCACTGGGAGTTCACAGGTCATTGAGGATACACAGGTCACTGAGGATACACAGGTCACCGAAGATACACAGGTCATTGAGGATACACAAATCACTGAGGATACACAGGTCACTGAGGATACACAAATCACTGAGGATACACAGGTCACTGAGGATACACAGGTCACTGAGGATACACAGGTCACTGAGGATACACAGGTCACTGAGGATACACAGGTCACCGAAGATACACAGGTCATTGAGGATACACAGGTCACTGAGGATACACAAATCACTGAGGATACACAGGTCACTGAGGATACACAGGTCACTGAGGATACACAGGTCACTGAGGATACACAGGTCACTGAGGATACACAGGTCACTGGGAGTTCACAGGTCAGAGAGGATACACAGGTCATAGTACCAGATTACTACTAAAGGTCCCATGAGTACTGAGATGTTATAACAGTCTGTAATAGTACCAGATTACTGATCATTACTAAAGGGCCCAAGAGCACTGACGTGTTATAACAGATTAATATTAACTTGTATCACAGCATCAGGGGTCACCTCTAGCTTATAATTGCCACAGGTGTGCTGGAAACAGGTTTAACTAGCTTATAATTGTCTCAGGTGTGCTGGAAACAGGTTTAATGGAATCATGCGCGGGGACGCCAGATTGGGCTGTACACGAAACACAACTGGAGTATAGCTAAGTACGTGGATAACGGGATAACTTGTGAGGTCCAAGTTTGGGCATGGGCATGGGCATGGGCGTGGGCGTGGGTGTCATCATGGACAAAAGTGTTAAGATGACATTGAACGTTGTAAGACTAACATGGATATTTGCATCCTACATCATTATCTATATTTACCGCACATAAAATACACACACACACACACACACACACACACACACACACACACACACACACACACACACACACACACACACACACACATACAGACACACACACACACACACACACACACACACACACATACACACACACACAGAATGAGAGGTTGGAAGACATTGAAGGAACTAGGACATGTGCAAGGACCTTTCCAGATACCTGTGGGGGCCAGGAACAGGTGAGGAAGGACAAACCAAGAAGAATAGGGGCCATAACTAGGGAAGGGACTGAAGGAAGGAACACTCCACGGGAAGAAACTAAAACACATCAGAGGATGCAATGGGAGTCACAGTGGGAGGTGGAAAGGGAGAGATCCGTGTTTGTCTATGGGCTAGACGAAGCTAAAGGGGAAATTTATGATGAAAGAAAGCAGGAGGAGAAAAAAGCGATTGAAGATATCATGAAGGTGATAGGCGAGGGAGACATGACCCAGGTGGCAAATTTTCGGAGAATTGGGTGGTTCACAAAGAAAAGGAATCGGCCTCTCAAAGTAATTTTCAAGGCAGAATCAACCCGAACCATGATCCTGCAGGAGAAAGCACGGCTGAGAGGCAAGCAGGAGTTCTGGAGTGTGTACCTCGATCGAGACAGAACACAGGACGAAAGGAAGACGATGAAAGAGAGAGTTCAAAAACGAAAGGAGAAATGGGAGGAAATGAAAAAGGAGAGCAGAATAACCCAGGATCAAATGGAAGGACAAGCACACCCCCCAGAAACACCTGCAGAAGGACTCCAACCACGACACCCCCAAGGCAACTGAACAATACAAACTAACCATCACACACCGATCCTTCTGTTTCCACCCCCCGCACCACAGTTACAGTATTAGAACAGAAGTTGAAGGTTTGGTACACAAATGCAGATGGATTAACGAATAAACATGAGAAATGGCAAGAAAGAATCAATGAGAAGTCCCCAGACATCATAGAAGTTACAGAAACAAAACTCACGAAGACAATAACAGATGCAATCTTCCCACCAGGATACCAGATCATGAGGAAAGATAGAAGGGGCAGGGGGGGAGGTGGGGTTGCTCTGCTCATAAAAAACAGATGGAAATTCGAGAAAATGGAAGGCATAGATGAGACGGGAGAAAGAGACTACATAGCAGGTACACTTCAGTCTGGGGAACACAAAGTGGTCATTGCAGTGATGTATAATCCACCACAGAACTGCAGGAGGCCAAGAGAGGAATATGAAGAGAGCAACAGAGCAATGGTGGACACACTTGCTGAGGTGGCAAGAAGAGCTCATTCCAGCAGAGCAAAGTTGCAGGTTATGGGGGATTTCAACCACAGGGAGATCGACTGGGGAAACCTGGAGCCACATGGGGGTCCCGAAACATGGAGAGCCAGGATGTTGGACGTGGTGCTGGAAAACCTCATGCACCAACATGTTAAGGATACTACCAGAGTGAGAGGGGAAGATGAACCAGCAAGATTGGACCTTGTGTTCACCCTGGGCAGCTCAGACATTGAGGACATCAAGTATGAGAGTCCCCTAGGAGCTAGCGACCACGTGGTTCTGTGCTTTGAATACATAGTAGAGCTGCATGTGGAGAGAATAACAGGAGTTGAATGGGAAAAGCCTGACTATAAAAGAGGGGACTACATAGGGTTGAAGAACTTCCTGCGGGAGGTCCAGTGGGACAGAGAACTGGCAGGAAAGCCAGTAAATGAAATGATGGAATATGTAACAACAAAATGCAAGGAGGCAGTGGAAAAGTTTATTCCCATGGGCAACAGTAACAACAGGAAGACCAGAACGAGCCCCTGGTTTACCCGACGGTGTAACGAGGCAAAAACAAAGTGCAATAGAGAATGGAAAAAGTACAGAAGGCAGAGAACACACGAAAATAGGGAGATCAGTCGCAGAACCAGGAATGAGTATGCACAGGTAAGGAGGAAGGCCCAGCGACAGTATGAAAATGACATAGCATCGAGAATCAAGACTGACCCGAAACTGTTGTATAGCCACATCAGGAGGAAGACAACAGTCAAAGACCAGGTGATCAGATTAAGGACAGAAGATGGAGAACTCACAAGAAATGATCAGGAGGTATGTGAGGAGCTGAACAGGAGATTTAAGGAAGTTTTTACAGTAGAGACAGGAAGGGCTGTGGGAAGACAGCACAGAAGGGAACATCAAGAGGGAATATACCAACAAGTGTTGGATGACATACGAACAACTGAGGAGGAGGTGAAGAAGCTCTTAAGTGACCTTGACACCTCAAAGGCGATGGGACCAGACAACATCTCCCCATGGGTCCTTAGAGAAGGAGCAGAGATGCTGTGCATGCCTCTAACCACAATCTTCAACACATCCCTTGAAACCGGGCAACTACCTGAGAAATGGAAGACAGCTAATGTAGTCCCCATATTTAAGAAAGGAAACAGAAACGAGGCACTAAACTACAGACCTGTGTCTCTGACATGTATTGTGTGCAAAGTCATGGAGAAGATTATCAGGAGGAGAGTGGTCGAACACCTGGAAAGGAACAAGATTATAAATGAAAACCAGCATGGGTTCATGGAAGGCAAATCCTGTATCACAAATCTCCTGGAATTTTATGACAAGGTAACAGAAGTAAGACACGAGAGAGAGGGGTGGGTAGATTGCGTTTTCCTAGACTGCAGGAAGGCCTTTGACACAGTTCCCCACAAGAGATTAGTGCAGAAGCTGGAGGATCAGGCGCATGTAAAACGGAGGGCACTGCAATGGATAAGGGAATACCTGACAGGGAGGCAGCAACGAGTCATGGTTCGTGAAAAGAGGTATCACAGTGGGCGCCTGTTACGAGCGGGGTCCCACAGAGGTCAGTTCTAGGACCAGTGCTATTTTTGATATATGTGAACGACATGATGGAAGGAATAGACTATGAAGTGTCCCTGTTCGCAGATGATGTGAAGTTGATGAGAAGAATTAAATCGGACGAGGATGAGGCAGGACTGCAAAGAGACCTGGACAGGCTGGACATGTGGTCCAGTAACTGGCTTCTCGAATTCAATCCAGCCAAATGCAAAGTCATGAAGATTGGGGAGGGGCAAAGAAGACCGCAGACAGAGTATAGGCTAGGTGGACAAAGACTACAGACCTCACTCAGGGAGAAAGACCTTGGGGTGACCATAACACCGAGCACATCACCGGAGGCACACATCAACCAAATAACTGCTGCAGGATACGGGCGCCTGGCAAACCTGAGAATAGCGTTCCGATACCTTAATAAGGAATCGTTCAAGACACTGTACACTGTGTATGATATGCCCATACTGGAGTTTGCAGCACCAGTCTGGAACCCACACCTGGTCAAGCACGTCAAGAAGTTAGAGAAAGTACAAAGGTTTGCAACAAGGCTAGTCCCAGAGCTAAAGGGAATGTCGTACAAGGAAAGGTTAAGGGAAATCGGACTGACGACACTGGAGGACAGAAGGGTCAGGGGAGGCATGATAACGACATACAAGATACTGCGGGGAATAGACAAGGTGGACAGAGATAGGATGTTCCAGAGAGGGGACACAGGGACAAGGGGTCACAACTGGAAGCTGAAGACTCAGACGAGTCACAAGGACGTTAGGAAGTATTTCTTCAGTCATAGAGTTGTCAGCAAGTGGAATAGCCTAGCAAGTGAAGTAGTGGAGGCAGGAACCATACATAGTTTTAAGAAGAGGTATGACAAAGCTCAGAAAGCAGAGAGAGAGAGGACCCAGTAGCGATCAGTGAAGAGGCGGGGCCAGGAGCTGAGTTTCGACCCCTGCAACCACAATTAGGTGAGTACAACTAGGTGAGTACACACACATACACACACACACACACACACACACACACACACACACACACACACACACACACACACACAAGAAAGATTAAGGGAAATCGGCCTGACGACACTGGAGGACAGGAGGGTCAGGGGAGACATGATAACGACATATAAAATACTGCGTGGAATAGACAAGGTGGACAAAGACAGGATGTTTCAGGGAGGGGACACAGAAACAAGAGGCCACAATTATAAGTTGAAGACACAAATGAGTCAGAGAGATAGTAGGAAGTATTTCTTCAGTCATAGAGTTGTAAGGCAGTGGAATAGCCTAGAAAATGACGTAGTGGAGGCAGGAACCATGCACAGTTTTAAGACGAGGTTTGATAAAGCTCATGGAGCGTGGAGAGAGAGGGCCCAGTAGCAACCGGTGAAGAGGCGGGGCCAGGAGCTAAGACTCGACCCCTGCAACCACAAATAGGTGAGTACAAATAGGTGAGTACACACACACACATACACACTCACACACACACACACACGCACACACACACACACACATACACACACACACACACACACACACACACACACACACACACACACACACACACACACACACACACACACACACGGTGGAGGCAGGAACCATACATAGTTTTAAGGCGAGGTATGATAGAGCTCATGGGGCAGGGAGAGAGAGGACCTAGTAGCAATCAGCGAAGAGGCGGGGCCAGGAGCTGTGACTCGACCCCTGCAACCACAAATAGGTGAGTACAAATAGGTGAGTACACACACACACACACACACACACACACACACACACACACACACACACACACACACACACACACACACACACACACACACACACACACACACACACAAAAGACAGGATGTTCCAGAGATGGGACACAGCAACAAGGGAACACAGTTGGAAGTTGAAGACTCAGATGAATTATGGGGACATTAGGAAGTATTTCTTCAGTCATAGAGTTATGAGGAAGTGGAATAGTCTGGGAAGTGATGTAGTGGAGGCAGGATTCATACATAGCCTGAAGAAAATGTATGATACAGCTTACGGAGTGGGACGCGTGACCTAGTAGCGGCCAGTGAAGAGGCGGGGACAGGAGCTGTGACTCGACCCCTGCAACCACAACTAGGCGAGTACAACTAGGTGAGTGCACACACACACAAACACACACACACTGCTGGAATGAGAACTGTGTCGGTGTAGCAGGACATCGAAATAAGATGGTGAATGGAGGAAATAAGGAGCATCAATCACCCACAGTTAAGTAATCCTTCTAGTTATAACAGACTGATACTGGCCAGTTAGGTATGTTGTAATTGGATAGGTTATGAGTGATCCAGCTACATCAAGTGACCACCAGAGAATATCTGGTAAGTGGTGGGATTATGTACAAGTGTTTTTTCCTTGATAGATATGTCCATGTGTAACCTACCTCCCCCCCCCCTTCATTCAGCCAAAACAATATACTCTATACAGTCCACAATTAATTATTAGCGCCGTACTTGTGGGTGCTATCCAATTCATACTGGTCTCAGATAGATATGGTTGAGATTGTGAGGTTGAAAGAACCACCTGGAAGAATGTAGCAAATAATGTTATAGGTGAAACAATCCCCGGAGGTAGCGCAGATGAAAGGTCACACACACATGAGCTACTAAGTCTCTGCGAAAAACACACCTTAAGCCAGCAGATAGTGGAGCCAACAAGACTAGAAAACACACTTGACCTTATCTTCACAAATAATGAGGACCTGATAAGAGACATAAGAATATCAAAAACAACTAATTCCGATCACAATCTAATCGAAGTCCAGACGTACATGCATAGGGGTCCTGAACAGCAGAATGCATGTACCTGTGAAGGTGTCTTCACAAAATACAATTTCAACAAGAACATCAACTGGGACCAGGTAAACCATGTCCTAAACGAAACATGTTGGGAAGATGTCTTAAATGACATGGATCCAAACCAATGCCTTGATAGGATCAACTTCCTGGTAGCCGAAGCATGTTCTAGGCATATTCCCCTAAGAAAGAAGAAGAGCAGGAGTAAACTGGAGAGAAAAAGACGCTCCCTCTACAGAAGACAACGAAGAGTCACTGAGCTCCTCAGGAGTGCTAGAATATCTGATACACGAAAGGAGGCGCTGACCAGGGAAGTGGAAACTATCGAACTTAAGCTAAATGACTCTTACAGGAACCAGGAGAGGCAGGAGGAGCTTAAAGCTATTAGTGAAATTGAAAGAAATTCAAAATATTTCTTTTCATATGCCAAAAACAAGGCAAATACCACATCTAATATCGGGCCCTTACTCAGACAGGATGGGACTTACACAGACGACAACAAGGAAATGAGTGAAATATTGAAATCCCAGTACGACTCTGTGTTTAGTGAACCACTAATCGGTCTGAGGATCGACGACCCAAATGATTTCTTCATGAATGAGCCTCAAAACTCCATAAATGTATGCCAGATTTCCGACATTACCCTAACTCCGATAGATTTCGAAAAAGCCATTGACAACATGCCTATGCACTCAGCCCCGGGCCCAGACTCGTGGAACTCTGTTTTCATTAAGAACTGCAAGAAACCCCTCTCGCGTGCCCTAAGTACACTATGGAGGAGGAGCTTGGACATGGGTGAAATTCCACAGTCACTTAAAACAACGGATATAGCCCCACTCCATAAAGGTGGCAGCAAAGCATTAGCTAAGAACTATAGACCAATAGCTCTGACATCCCACATCATAAAAATCTTTGAAAGAGTGCTAAGAAGCAGGATTGCAAATCACCTGGATTCCCAAAATCTGCACAATCGAGGGCAACATGGGTTCAGGGCAGGTCGCTCCTGCCTCTCACAACTACTGGATCACTATGACATGGCCTTGGATGCACTGGAAGAAAATCAGAATGCAGATGTAATATACACAGACTTTGCAAAAGCATTTGACAAATGCGATCATGGCGTAATAGCCCATAAAATACGTGCTAAGGGAATAACTGGGAAAGTGGGGAGATGGATCTTCAACTTCCTAACAAATCGAACACAAAGAGTAGTGGTCAACAGAGTTAAATCGGAGGCTGCCATAGTGAAGAGCTCTGTTCCACAAGGCACAGTACTCGCCCCCATCTTATTCCTTATCCTCATATCAGACATAAACAGAGATATACACCACAGCACCGTATCATCCTTTGCGGATGATACTAGGATCTGCATGAGGCTGTCATCTGCTGAGGACGCGGTTAACCTCCAAGAAGATATAAACAAAGTTTTCCAGTGGGCAACGGTAAACAATATGATGTTCAATGAGGACAAATTCCAACTACTCCGTTATGGAAAACTGGAGGAGATAATAACTAGAACAGAGTATACTACTGACTCCGGCCATACAATAGAGCAGAAAAATAATGTAAGGGACCTGGGAGTAGTAATGTCTGAGGATCTCACTTTCAAGGATCACAACAGTGCCACGATCGCACGTGCAAAGAAAATGATAGGATGGATAATGAGAACTTTCAAAATGAGAGATGCCAAGCCCATGATGATCCTTTTCAAATCACTTGTTCTCTCTAGGCTGGAATACTGCTGTACATTAACATCTCCATACAAAGCAGGTGAAATCGCAGATCTAGAGAGTGTACAGAGATCCTTTACTGCACGTATAAGTTCTGTCAAGCACCTTAACTACTGGGAACGCTTGGAAGCACTTGACTTGTACTCGTTGGAACGCAGGAGGGAGAGATATATCATAATCTACACTTGGAAAATCTTGGAAGGAATGGTCCCAAATCTGCACACAGAAATCACTCCCTACGAAAGTAAAAGACTAGGCAGGCGATGCAAAATGCCGCCAATAAAAAGTAGGGGCGCCATTGGTACACTAAGAGAAAACACCATAAGTGTCCGGGGCCCAAAACTGTTCAACAGCCTCCCATCAAGCATTAGGGGAATTGCCAATAAACCCCTGGCTGCCTTCAAGAGAGAGCTGGACAGATACCTAAAGTCAGTGCCGGATCAGCCGGGCTGTGGCTCGTACGTCGGACTGCGTGCGGCCAGCAGTAACAGCCTAGTTGATCAGGCCCTGATCCATCGGGAGGCCTGGTCATGGACCGGGCCGCGGGGGCGTTGATCCCCGGAATAACCTCCAGGTAACCTCCAGGTAACCTGCAGTGACCAGAGGTGGCTAAGTTTTCTCACATGTCTACACGGGGTGACTACGGTAAACAATATGTTTGTTCTCTCCCAATGAGATTACTTGTATGTATGTAATGTTGAGGTACAGACAGGTAACCCCCTATAAAATTTTCCATAGGACGTGTCACAGTGTGCTCCACAAAATTTCTTATTACTTAACTACGAGGGATGGTGAGGAAAAAAACTGTTCGGTGACCTAGTACTACCTACAACACATTAGTACAAGTAAGCCAACTCCTCCATAGAAGTGAATATAAGCAAAATCAGTGACAGTTGAGAGTGTTTGGGTGAACAATGTGGTGAGAGAGAGGGGGCAGTGGACAGGCCTATGAGTGACATCACTATTGCCTTCACAGTGAGCATCTAATATTATATCTCTTTGGTGCTATGTGCTAGCATCTGGGTGCTTTATAACAACGTGACTTGTCCAATGCAACAGAGTGATTTGTGTAACAACTTCCAGTAGTGAAAACGTGGATAACATAAACAGTGTTTATTAAGTGATAGTGAGAAGGAAACACTCCCAGCTTGCCGGCCTGCCCTCACCCTCCCTCACTACCCACCCCATTATAAACACCCCCACGGTACCACCACCCACCCTCTCTTTCCTGTGAACTTCATTGTTAACCTACAACGTCTCCTCTGTGATGTCTCCACATCGCAAAATAGCAAGAATATCTACGCTATCTGGCGTGTCAGCGTGCCTCGTTGTGCTCCCGGTTATCTCGTGTTTTCACGGTCGCTCTTACGTGCTAGAACTTTAATTTGTGTCATCAATCCTATACGATACATCCCTCTAGCGCCTGGAACCAATCTTGGGCGGAAAACATTATATACTGAGTCAAAAAAGGAGAATTAGTGTGCATTACCTACCAGAGTTTACTGCCAGAGGGGAATCATAGGCCTATGTCCCGTGTGGAAAAAAATAATAATAATTGAACTTTTCATGTCAGAGGAAAGAAAGTCTCCCTGATATCATTGAGTATACATAGTGTATAGTGTATACTACAGTGGCTCCCTAGTATATTGATGATAAAGGCTAAAGTGTCATTTGAAAACAGGTGAAATTGTAAATGAAGTGATAAGCCTATAGAGGAAGGTGCCAGAAGTCGCCAGAAACTTACCACAGGTCAGCTGTTTTTAATAATCTTCCTGGCCTGCTAGTGTACTCGCATATAATCTAGTGATACCAGTGAATAGCAGAATACAGTGTTGTAGTAGCAACTAACCAGTATTATAATGGTACTTAGTGGAGTGGAGTGACTTTCATTAGTTTCTTTTCTTGAAATACGAGACGTTACTGTGAATTTCATATAACCTGTAGTTACCAGCGGTCGCAATATACACAACGAGAAGCAATTATTACTACAGAAAAAGCGTCCTTCCTCCAAAATTTGCACCAGTCAACTATAGTGATAATATAGCATTTATTGCGGTGGAGACGGAAAAAAAAAAAATAGAAAAGCCAGATACAGCGATTGATAAACAAGGAGGTGACCGTTCGTCATTGTAGGAGGTGCCAGATATCACCGGCTCTTCAACACGCAAGTTATACTTTTGTATCAGTCAAATCACATATTACTCGGGTAGATAATTTCCAGTAGATCCTTCATGTGTTAGCTCAAATCACCGACCAGTATGTTTTAAATAAGTGACCCACTGATCAGAGCAGATCGACTGGTCCGGACCCTTGACTGGTCCGAACCCTTGACTGGTCCGAACCCGGGACTGGTTTCAAACAGTTTCGTTGGACAATAAAGCAGACTGTAAACGGATGGGGTTGTAGGCGCCCTTATAAACACAAACATTAAAAACCAGGAACGTGACGGTAAGCTGTCCAATATACAAAAAGAGTTAGAAACAGAAATACAAATAGCTAGAGCTTCATTTAAGGTTATTAATATAATATTCAAGAGGTTGCTAGTAGAATTGCAGTAAATCAACCATTCAAATCATTATGAAGCTGTGTGTAGTCTGTGGTCAGTCAAACAAACGGGCTTCCACATGGATAAATTGTCATTTTTGTGGAAATTGGTGTCACGCCCCTTGTGCAGATATCCCAGAACTAGCTACAAGCAGTATTAAAACAGAGAAGTGTTTCTGGGTATGCCCAAATGAGGAAAATCTGTGGACTAAAATCACAAGGGTATTAAAAGAGGACAACATCAAAGCTGCTTTCATAGAAAACCTGGAAGCTTTCTACAACAGATGGGAACATAAAAAGTCTGGGCTGAATGGTACTGCCCTTGATACTGGCCATGTAGTCACAAACTGTAAGGCTGGAGGTGATGTCCTGGGAGACAGTAATAGTAAAGCTGGAGGTGCTGTCCTGGGAGACAGTAATGGTGAAGCTGGAGGTGCTGTCCTGGGAGACAGAAATGGTGAAGCTGGAGATACTGTCCTGGGAGACAGTAATGGTGAATCTGGAGATTTTGTCCAGGTAGTCGGGAATTATACGCAGGAAGGAATACATATAAATGACCTCATAGGGGACAGGAGCCATAGTAGGGAAACAAGTGTAGTCAAAGATAAGATAAAACCAATATTGCAAACTAGAAATACCGCAGGAAATAGGAAACAAGAGGACTCCAATAGCAATAGTGAGGATAAATTACCAAAAACAACTGGTGGGAGCTCCATTGTTGGTGCTAGGGAGGATAGAAGTAAGACAGCGAAACATGCACGAGCAGGGAATACAGTCACAGAAACCCAAGGCAAGCGGAAACCAAGCCTGTGCACATACTATGCACTTGGTATCTGCTGGCATGGGAAATCTGGAAAAACAGATGGGACGTGCAACTATGACCACCCTAGAAAATGCCATGCCCATTTGACAACAGGAAAATGCAAACTCCCTTCCTGTAAGCTTTTTCACCCTGAAATGTGTACCTCTTCAGTACAGGAAAGACTGTGCTATAACTTAAATTGCCAGGCATACCATCTAAAGGGGACAAAAAGATACAAAACATCCAGGCCATGGGAAAACCTGGGTAGCCACAGCCACTCAAGAGGGAGAGGTTTTTTAGTGCCAGGAAGGAAAAAAAACTGGCAGGAAATGGCAGAAATCGTACACCAAATCCAGTCATTCCTGGAGTGGAACCACAGTCGATGGCCTCCACTCCAAACCAACAGATACAGATACTAATGCCGGAAAAAAAATCCCCCCCAGTACCAACAATACCACCAGTCCAATAACATTCTTCTTTGCAAATATACAGGGTCTAAAGCCAGCAACAAACAACAAAATACCTTTCATCCGTGGACTGCTTGCAGAGGCAAAGGCAATGTTCGCGGCTTTCACTGAGACCCACATAAAGGATCACTTGGACAATGAAATATGGATCCCAGGTTACAACCTATACAGATGTGACAGAGTGAACAGGCAAAAGGGGGAGGTTGGCCTGTACATTGCAGAGTCACTTGTTTGCACAGAACTGCTTAATGCCTCAAATGATGTAGTGGAAGATTTAGCAGTAAAGGTCGAGAACCAAAACCTAGTCATTGTGGTAGTCTACAAGCCTCCGGATGCAACATCCCAGCAATTCCAGGAACAGCTGTTAAAAATTGACCACTGTCTGGAAAATCTTCCAGCTCCTGCACCCAACATCTTGCTCCTGGGGGATTTCAACTTAAGGCACCTAAAATGGAGGAATATAGCAAATAATATTGTTGCAGTAATAACACCAGGAGGCAGCTCTGATGAAAACTCACACTCACACGAGCTTTTAAATCTCTGCAAAAAATACAATTTAAACCAGCAAATAATACAGCCTACTAGACTGGAGAATACACTAGACCTCATATTCACTAACAATGATGATCTGATAAGAAATGTCACCATATCAAAAACAATATACTCAGATCACAACATAATTGAGGTTCAGACATGTATGCGAGGAGCCCCAGACCGACAAAATGAGACTAGTCACGAGGGAGCATTCACCAAATTCAACTTCAATAACAAAAACATAAAGTGGGACCAAGTAAACCAAGTCCTAACCGATATAAGCTGGGAAGATATACTAAGCAACACAGACCCAAACTTATGCCTAGAACAGATTAACTCGGTGGCACTCGATGTATGCACAAGGCTTATTCCTCTAAGAAAAAGGAGGAGTAGATGTAAAACAGTAAGAGACAGGCGCTCCCTTTACAGGCGACGGAAAAGAATAACAGAGCGGCTAAAAGAGGTCAATATATCTGAAATGCGCAGGGAGACACTGGTCAGAGAAACAGCAAGCATCGAACTTAAGCTAAAGGAATCCTTTAGGAGTCAGGAATCGCGGGAAGAACTAAAAGCTATAAATGAAATCGAAGGAAACCCAAAGTATTTCTTCTCCTATGCCAAATCAAAATCGAGAACAACGCCCAGTATTGGGCCCCTACTTAAACAAGATGGGTCCTACACAGATGACAGCAAGGAAATGAGTGAGCTACTCAAGTCCCAATATGACTCAGTTTTTAGCAAGCCGCTAACCAGACTGAGAGTCGAAGATCAAAATGAATTTTTCATGAGAGAGCCACAAAATTTGATTAACACAAGCCTATCCGATGTTATCCTGACGCCAAATGACTTCGAACAGGCGATAAATGACATGCCCATGCACTCTGCCCCAGGGCCAGACTCATGGAACTCTGTGTTCATCAAGAACTGCAAGAAGCCCCTATCACGAGCCTTTTCCATCCTATGGAGAGGGAGCATGGACACGGGGGTCGTCCCTCAGTTACTAAAAACAACAGACATAGCCCCACTCCACAAAGGGGGCAGTAAAGCAACAGCAAAGAACTACAGACCAATAGCACTAACATCCCATATCATAAAAATCTTTGAAAGGGTCCTAAGAAGCAAGATCACCACCTATCTAGAAACCCATCAGTTACACAACCCAGGGCAACATGGGTTTAGAACAGGTCGCTCCTGTCTGTCTCAACTACTGGATCACTACGACAAGGTCCTAAATGCACTAGAAGACAAAAAGAATGCAGATGTAATATATACAGACTTTGCAAAAGCCTTCGACAAGTGTGACCATGGCGTAATAGCGCACAAAATGCGCGCTAAAGGAATAACAGGAAAAGTCGGTCGATGGATCTATAATTTCCTCACTAACAGAACACAGAGAGTAGTCGTCAACAGAGTAAAGTCCGAGGCAGCTACGGTGAAAAGCTCTGTTCCACAAGGCACAGTACTAGCTCCCATCTTGTTCCTCATCCTCATATCCGACATAGACAAGGATGTCAGCCACAGCACCGTGTCTTCCTTTGCAGATGACACCCGAATCTGCATGACAGTGTTTTCCATTGCAGACACTGCAAGGCTCCAGGCGGACATCAACCAAATCTTTCAGTGGGCTGCAGAAAACAATATGAAGTTCAACGATGAGAAATTTCAATTACTCAGATATGGTAAACATGAGGAAATTAAATCTTCATCAGAGTACAAAACAAATTCTGGCCACAAAATAGAGCGAAACACCAACGTCAAAGACCTGGGAGTGATTATGTCGGAGGATCTCACCTTCAAGGACCATAACATTGTATCAATCGCATCTGCTAGAAAAATGACAGGATGGATAATGAGAACCTTCAAAACTAGGGAGGCCAAGCCCATGATGACACTCTTCCGGTCACTTGTTCTATCTAGGCTGGAATATAGCTGCACTCTAACAGCACCTTTCAAGGCAGGTGAAATTGCCGACCTAGAAAATGTACAGAGAACTTTCACGGCGCGCATAACGGAGATAAAACACCTCAATTACTGGGAGCGCTTGAGGTTTCTAAACCTGTATTCCCTGGAACGCAGGAGGGAGAGATGCATGATTATATACACCTGGAAAATCCTAGAGGGACTAGTACCGAACTTGCACACGAAAATCACCCACTACGAAAGCAAAAGACTTGGCAGACGATGCACCATCCCCCCAATGAAAAGCAGGGGTGTCACTAGCACGTTAAGAGACCATACAATAAGGGTCAGGGGCCCGAGACTGTTCAACTGCCTCCCAGCACACATAAGGGGGATTACCAACAGACCCCTGGCAGTCTTCAAGCTGGCACTGGACAAGCACCTAAAGTCAGTTCCTGATCAGCCGGGCTGTGGCTCGTACGTTGGTTTGCGTGCAGCCAGCAGCAACAGCCTGGTTGATCAGGCGCTGATCCACCAGGAGGCCTGGTCACAGACCGGGCCGCGGGGGCGTTGACCCCCGAAACTCTCTCCAGGTAAACTCCAGGTATTGTCCCAGGTGCTTCAGTTCCCTCAGTGCCCTGGTGATGGACCAGGTGCTTCAGTTCCCTCAGTGCCCTGGTGATGGACCAGGTGCTTCAGTTCCCTCAGTGCCCTGGTGATGGACCAGGTGCTTCAGTTCCCTCGGTGCCCTGGTGATGGACCAGGTGCTTCAGTTCCCTCAGTGCCCTGGTGATGGACCAGGTGCTTCAGTTCCCTCGGTGCCCTGGTGATGGACCAGGTGCTTCAGTTCCCTCGGTGCCCTGGTGATGGACCAGGTGCTTCAGTTCCCTCGGTGCCTTGGTGATGGACCAGGTGCTTCAGTTCCCTCGGTGCCCTGGTGATGGACCAGGTGCTTCGGTTCCCTCGGTGCCCTGGTGATGGACCAGGTACTTCAGTTCCCTCGGTGCCCTGGTGATGGATCAGGTGCTTCAGTTCCCTCGGTGCCCTGGTGATGGACCAGGTACTTCAGTTCCCTCGGTGCCCTGGTGATGGACCAGGTGCTTCAGTTCCCTCGGTGCCCTGGTGATGGAACAGGTGCTTCAGTTCCCTCGGTGCCCTGGTGATGGAACAGGTGCTTCAGTTCCCTCGGTGCCCTGGTGATGGAACAGGTGCTTCAGTTCCCTCGGTGCCCTCCCTGGTGATGGACCAGGTGCTTCAGTTCCCTCGGTGCCCTGGTGATGGAACAGGTGCTTCAGTTCCCTCGGTGCCCTGGTGATGGAACAGGTGCTTCAGTTCCCTCGGTGCCCTGGTGATGGAACAGGTGCTTCAGTTCCCTCGGTGCCCTGGTGATGGACCAGGTGCTTCAGTTCTCTCGGTGCCCTGGTGATGGACCAGGTGCTTCAGTTCCCTCGGTGCCCTGGTGATGGACCAGGTGCTTCAGCTCCCTCGGTGCCCTGGTGATAGACCAGGTGCTTCAGATCCATCGGTGCCCTGGTAATGGACCAGGTGCTTCAGTTCCCTCGGTGCCCTGGTGATGGATCAGGTGCTTCAGTTCCCTCGGTACCCTGGTGATGGACATGGTGCTTCAGTTCCCTCGGTGCCCTGGTGATGGACCAGGTGCTTCAGTTCCCTCGGTGCCCTGGTGATGGAACAGGTGCTTCAGTTCCCTCGGTGCCCTGGTGATGGAACAGGTGCTTCAGTTCCCTCGGTGCCCTGGTGATGGAACAGGTGCTTCAGTTCCCTCGGTGCCCTGGTGATGGACCAGGTGCTTCAGTTCCCTCGGTGCCCTGGTGATGGAACAGGTGCTTCAGTTCCCTCGGTGCCCTGGTGATGGAACAGGTGCTTCAGTTCCCTCGGTGCCCTGGTGATGGAACAGGTGCTTCAGTTCCCTCGGTGCCCTGGTGATGGACCAGGTGCTTCAGTTCTCTCGGTGCCCTGGTGATGGACCAGGTGCTTCAGTTCCCTCGGTGCCCTGGTGATGGACCAGGTGCTTCAGCTCCCTCGGTGCCCTGGTGATAGACCAGGTGCTTCAGATCCATCGGTGCCCTGGTAATGGACCAGGTGCTTCAGTTCCCTCGGTGCCCTGGTGATGGATCAGGTGCTTCAGTTCCCTCGGTACCCTGGTGATGGACCAGGTGCTTCAGTTCCCTCGGTGCCCTGGTGATGGACCAGGTGCTTCAGTTCCCTCGGTGCCCTGGTGATGGACCAGGTGCTTCAGTTCTCTCGGTGCCCTGGTGATGGACCAGGTTCTTCAGCTCCCTCAGTGCCCTTGTGATGGACCAGGTGCTTCAGTTCCCTCGGTGCCCTGGTGATGGACCAGGGGCTTCAGTTCTCTCGGTGCCCTGGTGATGGACCAGGTTCTTCAGCTCCCTCAGTGCCCTTGTGATGGACCAGGTGCTTCAGTTCCCTCGGTGCCCTGGTGATGGACCAGGTGCTTCAGTTCCCTCGGTGCCCTGGTGATGGACCAGGTGCTTCAGTTCCCTCGGTGCCCTGGTGATGGACCAGGTGCTTCAGTTCTCTCGGTGCCCTTGTGATGGACCAGGTGCTTCAGTTCTCTCGGTGCCCTGGTGATGGACCAGGGGCTTCAGTTCTCTCGGTGCCCTGGTGATGGACCAGGTGCTTCAGTTCCCTCGGTGCCCTGGTGATGGATCAGGTGCTTCAGTTCCCTCGGTACCCTGGTGATGGACCAGGTGCTTCAGTTCCCTCGGTGCCCTGGTGATGGACCAGGTGCTTCAGTTCCCTCGGTGCCCTGGTGATGGACCAGGTGCTTCAGTTCTCTCGGTGCCCTGGTGATGGACCAGGTTCTTCAGCTCCCTCAGTGCCCTTGTGATGGACCAGGTGCTTCAGTTCCCTCGGTGCCCTGGTGATGGACCAGGGGCTTCAGTTCTCTCGGTGCCCTGGTGATGGACCAGGTTCTTCAGCTCCCTCAGTGCCCTTGTGATGGACCAGGTGCTTCAGTTCCCTCGGTGCCCTGGTGATGGACCAGGTGCTTCAGTTCCCTCGGTGCCCTGGTGATGGACCAGGGGCTTCAGTTCTCTCGGTGCCATGGTGATGGACCAGGTTCTTCAGCTCCCTCAGTGCCCTGGTGATGGACCAGGTGCTTCAGTTCCCTCGGTGCCCTGGTGATGGACCAGTTGCTTCAGTACCCTGGTGATGGACCAGGTGCTTCAGTTCCCTCGGTGCCCTGGTGATGGACCAGGGGCTTCAGTTCCCTCGGTGCCCTGGTGATGGACCAGGTGCTTCAGTTCTCTCGGTGCCCTGGTGATGGACCAGGTTCTTCAGCTCCCTCAGTGCCCTGGTGATGGACCAGGTGCTTCAGTTCCCTCGGTGCCCTGGTGATGGACCAGGTGCTTCAGTTCCCTCGGTGCCCTGGTGGTGGACCAGGTGCTTCAGTACCCTGGTGATGGACCATGTGCTTCAGTTCCCTCGGTGCCCTGGTGATGGACCAGTTGCTTCAGTACCCTGGTGATGGACCAGGTGCTTCAGTTCCCTCGGTGCCCTGGTGATGGACCAGGTGCTTCAGTTCCCTCGGTGCCCTGGTGATGGACCAGGTGCATCAGTACCCTGGTGATGGACCAGGTACTTCAGCTCCCTCAGTACCCTCTTTAATAGTGCCCTGGTTATCAAAGCTTATTCCATGGATGGAGTAGAAGGTGGGCTGGGCAGGTGGTTTTGTTTGTTGGTCTGGGTTTGAGGGAGACCTGCCTAGTGTGGGCCGGTTGGCTTGCTGCAGTGTTCCTTCTGTCTGTATTCTATGAGTGAGAGGGGATGGACTTGAGCGGGACTTGCACATTGATAGGAGGAGGGGGGGTTGTCGGGGCTTGTTGCTTGGGTGGCTCTGGGGATGGGTTGTGCAAATATTTTTGTTAATGGGTTGGTTCTGACATGGACCTGCCAAGTATGGGCCAGTAGGCCTTTTGCAGTTTTCCTCATTTCTTGTGTTCTTCTTCTTATGTTCTTAACAATCTTCCCAGTGGGGTGATGGAGGCTGGGACCTTGGGTGGCTTTGGGAAGGGATTGGACAAATATATGAGTGGGAGGGGCTGGGTTTGATTAGTGTCGTTGGGTACGGGAGTTAATTCTTGGGTAGCTTTGGGTAGAGGTCGTTTTGATAAGGACCTGCCTTGTATGGGCCAGTAGGCCTTCTGCAGTGTTCCTCAAGTCTTATGTTCTTATGTTCTTAGTCACTGCAGTGTTTGTGGGTATACCACAAGGGACAAAATACTTCTTAGATGTAAGGAACCTACTTGTTCCAACTACTGCCACACAGATTGCATTCCAGAAGAAGAATTCTGTTGCAGCCAGGTTGAAAATCTCAGAAAATTGAAGGATATCTATAATCCTGTGGTATATGTGGATAAAAGCCTGGAGCTACAGGATGAAGGTTCAGAAGTACCTCAGGGACTGTTGTCCAATGATCAAGACTGCCCTCATGGGCTGTGTTGCAAAGTCGCAGCTAAGATAATCCATCACACTTGCACTCACTCACCCATTTGACCATAAACAGAAATATTAATCTCAACCTTAAAATAATGAATCCTGTGATACTCCAATACTGAAACTATGTACTGTGCCAAAACAAAAGCATTCACATTGCTAAACTCACAAACTAGTATTTAGTCACTTAGCCATAATACCAACTTACCTTATAATTTGTAATATTTTAAAATTGAGAATTAAACTAAGTCTGCCCGAAATGCCCAGCCATGCTAGGTGTTCTAGTGGTACACTCTGTAATCATTATTTTACTACATGTAAACCACACAATAACCAAATTCTGTAAACTCAGCATTGTAATCCTTATAGAGAATAAACTTTGAATTGAATTGAATTGAATCACAGGGAAGCACTTCATGAGCTCCACAAATCACCATCAGCTACTCAGCTGATGGTGACACTATTGACAATGACTGGAAGTCCCACACTGAGCTCAACTCAGGGGTATATAACCGGTGGAATTTTGTCATCGCTAAGGCCCCACAGATTGACAGAGTTCAAAACACTACCTTTGGGAATTCTAACACAATTCCTCTGACCACCACAGAGGGAACAGATTCTCTTTCCAGCAACAAAGCAACCTTTGGAGCTGTTAATTCTCTTACACCTGACATCTCTGCTTCAGCACCTGCCAGTACACTAGACAGTTTTGTAGATGAATGGTTCAGAGAACCGACATGTTGATAAATTAGACACATGTGCAACTCTTGGGTATCTTTATTGAGGAAACGTTTCGCCACACAGTGGCTTCATCAGTCCATACATAGGAGAAACTTGAAGAACAGGAGGAGAATGAGGTAATCAGTCCCTCAACCTTGAGTCGATGTGTTCAGTCCATCAAGTTTCTCCTATGTATGGACTGATGAAGCCACTGTGTGGCGAAACGTTTCCTCAATAAAGATACCCAAGAGTTGCACATGTGTCTAATTTATCACACTAGACAGTGCACATACCATCTCTGATCCTACACCTGTCAGCACACCTGCCGACACTATTCCAGCATCTGGCAGCAGTGCTTCATCGGCAAGTACTGAGTCAGAATTTTCTCCACCAGAGATTGGTGCAGTTAATAATCATGGCACTATCACTGCACTTGAACACCTACTGTGCCAAAGTACGAAAAGCAGGGACACATCTGTCAGAGCTGCACAGTGGCATGGTAGAGGACGTGGCAGAGGATGTGGAAGAAGACGTGGAGGAGGAAGACATCTACAGTCGTCTCACCTTCTACCAACACAGTGAAGGGGCAGAACCTGCGGACAAATCAGAAAAACACAGGAGGTGCAACAAATAAGAGTCCACCCTCCCAGGCACTTAGGTAGTGCTCTCACTGTCACCAGAAGGGGCACACCACTAACAACTGCCTGTGAGATACCAGGTGCAATTACTGCCACAAGAAAGAACATCAGGAGGACCAGTGTCGGAAGAAAAAGGAACTTGACAGACAGGACCATCTGTTTAGAGACCTGTTCTCAGAACAAACCAGCAGGATTTCTGAGTTGGTGAACACACTCACACGTTACCCACTCAGCTACTTGTATCTCAGCCCAGCAGGTGGTATCGAGCCTTATACAAGACCACAGATCTATATCCCTGCAGCTGCCTCAGTGCCCTACCTTTCTCAAGGACAGGCACCTTACGTGCCCTACACACCCACCACCTCAAGCTGACCACATCATGAGGAGCCAGTCTATCAGCATCCTGTCGGCCAACATTAGAGGTTTCATTACTAATGTTGGAGAGCTCACACACTGTTTTGTGAACACTCACATCCCGGCATGATAGCTGTTGTTGAAACAGTTTTGGACGACAGGACTACAGAAAATTTTGAATTGCTGGCTACACCTCATGGATGAGAAGAGACAGACAAGGGCAAGGTGGAGGTGGTGCTGTGTGATTCTCTAAATGTGTACATGCCCAGCACATTGATGTTGCCACCCATACTCATCTTGAAATGATGTTCTTCAAGCTCTGCATAAATACTAGTACCTCTGTACTAGCATGTGCAATGTACAGACCTCAGTGGCAACATGCAGACCCCATCAACTTCCTAATGGAAAATATGGACTCCCTTCTGCTACAACACAACTGTCAACATATCATAATTGTTGGTGACCTCAACCAACACCTTATACAGAGGGACTTTGACGACCTTCTTGCAGCATTTGACATGAGAAGCTTTGTTGATTTCCCTATTCACATCCTTTGATCCAGTAGTGAGTGATCTGGCAGAAGGTACAGTCACTTGCCAACCCTTCGGCTACGTTGGATCGTCTGACCACAAGGCTGTTTTTACGACACTTAAGATCCCAACAGAACTAGGTGAGGAGTCCACACGCACAACCTGGCTATGGGAAAGAGGTAATTGGCCAGCCCTTTGCTCTGAACTCGCCACCACCGATTGGAATGCTCTTCTCCAAGTGGATGTTGACAACCAAGTGAAAGTCTTCACTGTACACATCCTTAATCTTCAACAAGAACACATTCCTCACCGGCAATACGTGAGGAAGCCTACAGATCAGCCTTGGTTTGTCTTTCATTGTAGAGAGGCTGTTTCTACTAAGTTCAAGGCACGGCGAAGGTATAAGAGACATCCTACCACCTATAACAGGAACTTGCACAGGCAAGCCTGTAGGCATTTGGGTGACGGGCAAAAGTGGGCCATCGCTAAATGGGAGATGGACGCAAAAGAAAGCTAGCATCACGTAGGGTAGGCTCCAAAACCTGGTGGTCCCTGGTCAAGGACAGACAAGGTTATCGGCCTGATGAACTCATTCCACATCTAAATCGACAGGATGGGACCACATCTACTAGTAGTCAAGAGAAAGCGGCCCTATTTGCCGAACACTTTGCTACCAAAATGCAAGTTACTGATCCAGCATGCTGCAAGAACTGTGTCAAAACTGTCAGTGGCAACAATAAGGCAGGGGGAGGTGCATTTCCTGCTTAAATCGCTTGACCGAGAAAAGTCTGTGAGCCCAAACAAGTTGAGCCCAAGATTGCTGAGAAGATGTGCAGACCAGCTAGCAGCACCTCTAACTCGCATCTTTCAGCACTGCCTAGTACAGTGTAAATGGCCCTCTCTGTGGAAAGAGGCAAATGTAGTCCCTGTTCACAAAAAGAAGAGCAGAGCAGAAAATCAGCAACTACAGACCAGTGTCACTCCTATCAATCACTGGCAAGCTCCTTGAGACAATTATCTCAAGACAAATGACAGAGTTTTTTGACTGCCAATCACTACTTTGTGACCGTCAATATGGCTTCAGGAAAGATTACTCTGCTGCTGATCTGTTGTTAAACCTCTCCATTAAGTAGCACCAGTCACTGGATGAATCCAAAGTCAGCTGTGTGGTAGCACTGGACATTGCTGATGCTTTTGATCAGGTGTGGCACCAGGGCCTCTTAGCAAAACTGCAAGCTCTGGGAATTGCAGGCTCTACGCTATGTCTCCTCAGTGATTACCTTCGTGGTAGATCTCTGAGGGTAATTCTCAATGGAACAGAATCAGCAAGACATCCTATTGGGGCAAGTGTTCCACAAGGAAGCGTTCTGGGACCATTGTTATGGAATGTCTACTCCAATAACCTTCTTTATCTAATCCCAGAATCCCATGCATATGCAGACGACTGTACACTAACATTCACTTATCCAAGAGAAGAAATGCCAGCTGCTCTAAGCTACATCAATCACCAGCTAAGAGCTATATCATCTTGGGGAAATAGATGGCAAGTAACATTTGCACCTGAGAAAACACAAATGATGATCTATAGGCACAATGATGGTAATGCCAGTGCAGTAATAAGGATGAATGGGAGGGTATTGGAGCCTGGGGAAGAAGTTGATATTCTTGGGGTGGAATTTGACTCCAAACTGACCATGAAAAACCACATTGTAAATCTTGCAAACAAGGCAACCAGGAGGCTTACAGCACTCTGCCGTATCTCGCATCTGCTTGACAGCAGGGGTTGCAAGATTTTGTATGAGGCACAAGTATGCTCACACCTTGAGTATGCTCCACTTTCTTAGTTTGCCTGCCCCCCTTCTCATCTGCGACTGCTTGACAGAGTAGAGAACAGAGCAAGACGTCTCATCTCTCGCCTGGACCCATCCTGGATAGATTTGTCATTTCAACAGATCCTTCAACACAGGAGGGATGTGGGTGGCCTTATTGTTATGTACAAGGCCAACATTGTCAAAGTAACACACTTGGATTCACTTCGAGGACAGCGAGAAGCAAGCTTCGATACCACAAGACGGGCAGAAAGCAGCAACTTCACTCTGGCTGTACCCTTCTCCAGAACATCACTTCATCTGAGATCATATATACCCAGGATGACTCGAGTCTGGAACACATTCGTACAGCATTATGATGTCAACGAGATAAATAGAGTTGATCACATGAAAATGCTGGTGCACAGATGGCTCCAACTTCATCCTGTCCCCTACTTGTATGTTTCAAAACAATAAAAATGCTTTCAAATGAACTGATGTAGGTAACAGCTCTTAGCTTGTCAACAAAGGTAGGAATCCTTAACTTGTAAATAGCTTGTCAATAAAGCTAGGGATCCTTAACCTAACCTTGTCAAGCGCTGTGTAAACGAGAGAGAGAGAGAGAGAGAGAGAGAGAGAGAGAGAGAGAGAGAGAGAGAGAGAGAGAGAGAGAGAGAGAGAGAGAGAGAGAGAGAAAGGGGGCATAAAACAAGAGAGTGAGGGTAAGACAAGAGAGAGATGGAAAGGGTAACACAAGAAAGAGAGAGGGTAAGACAAGAGTGAGGGTAAAACAAGAGAGTGAGGGTAAGACAATAGAGAGAGAGAGAGAGGGGGTAAGACAAGATTTTTTTATATTTTATTGAAAATCTCTGGTACACAAACAGGAAACATATAGACAAAGTAACACATAATAAAAAATAAAACAGGGACACAAGT
>NW_027196579.1:0-85662 GCF_038502225.1 Cherax quadricarinatus | reverse complement strand
AACGATGAGTAGGAGGAGATAAAGGAGCGTGCGAGGAAAGGAGAATGAGAACAGAACTGGGTGAAATGTAGGAGAACGAGAATGGGAAATAAAAACGAGCGAAGAGAGTAAAGGGAGAGAGATAAGCGTTGTATAAGGGTCGTTATGATGCACTGAGAGACGATGCTGAAGGGGAGTAGGAAGAAGAAAGTGAATGTGTAGAGAGATAATCACGAGAACAAGGGGAATACAATCGGAATTGTTAAAGGGAACGAAGTATCGGTAAACGAAGTAGAGTGGAGAAGATTAAAGAAATCAGTGGAGAATAGGGGACTATTACGTAAAGATGAGAAGCGTGAGTAATGGAGAAGAGAGTCAGTGATAAAGACAGCGATAGTGAAATATTGAGAGGAGGAGTAGAAAAGGAAGTGATGAGAGATGAATAAGGTAGAGTGAAGGAGAGAGATGAACGATCGTGGGCGTAGGAGAGAAGTGAACGAAAGTAACGAATAACAAAAGATTGGAAACAGTATATTTGAAATGAGAGAATTAGAGAGAGAGAGAGATAGAGAGAGAGAGAGAGAGCGTGCACTCACCTATTTGTGGTTACAGGTTTCGGGTCGTAGCTCCTGGCTCCGCCTCTTCACTGATCGCTACTAGGTCCTTTTCTCTCCCTGTTCCATGAACTTCATCATACCTCGTCTTATAACTATGTATGGTTCCTGCCTCCACTACGTCACTTGTCAGAATATTCCAATTCCTGACAACTCTATGACTAATAATATACTTCCTAACATCCCTTTGATTCATCTGAGTCTTCAACTTCCAATTGTGACCCCTTGTTTCTGTGTTCCATCTCTGGAACATCCTGTCTCTGTCCACCTTGTCTATACCACGCAGTATTTTGCATGTCGTTATCATGTCTCCCCTAACCCTCCTATCCTCCAGTGTCGTCAGGCAGATTTCCCTTAACCTTTCTTCATAGGATATTCCCCTTAGCTCTGGGACTAATCTTGTTGCAAAACTTTGCACTTTCTCTCATTTCTTGAGGTGTTTGACCAGGTGTGGGTTCCAAACTGGTGCTGCATACTCCAGTATGGGCCTGACGTACACGGTGTACAGAATCTTGAACGATTCCTTACTGAGGTATCGGAACGCTATTCTAAGTTTTGCCAGGCGCCCATATGCTGCAGCAGTTATCTGGTTAATGTGCGCCTCAGGAGATGTGCTCGGTGTTATACTCACCCCAAGATCCTTTTCCTTCAGTGAGGTTTGCAGTCTTTGGCCACCTAACCCATACTCTGTCTGCGGTCTTCTTTGCCCTTCCTCGATCATCATGACTTTACATTTGGCAGGGTTAAATTCGAGGAGTCAGTTGTTGGACCAGGCTTTCAGCATGTCCAGGTCTCTTTGTAATTCTGCCTGATCCTCATCCGATCTAATTCTCATTAGCTTCACATCATCTTCAAACAGGGACACATCTGAGTCTATCCCTTCCGTCATGTCATTCACATATACCAAAAATAGCACTGGTCCTAGGACTGACCACTGTGGAACCCCGCTCGTCAGAGGCGCCCACTCTGACACCTCGCCACGTACCATGAATAGTTGTTGCCTCCCTGTCTGGTATTCTCTGATCCATTGCAGTGCTCTTCCTGTTATGTGTGCTTGATCCTCTAGCTTTTGCACTAATCTCTTGTGAGTAACTGTGTCGAAGGCCTTCTTGCAGTCCAAGAAAATGCATTCTACCCACCCCTTTCTCTCGTCTTACTGCAGGTACCTTGTCATAAAAGGTTAGTGACACAGGAGTTTCCTTCCCAGAATCCGTGCTGGTTGTCGTTTATAATCTTATTCCTTAGTTCTCCACCGCTCTCCACCTGGTAATCTTCTCCATGACTATGCATACATTACACGTTAGTGACACTGGTCTGTTGTTTAGTGGCTTGTGTCTGTCTCCTTTCTTGAAAAGGGGGACTACATCTGCTGTCTTCCATACCTCAGGTATTTTCCCAGTTGCAATGGGTGTGTTGAAAATTATTGTTAGTGGAACACACAGCATCTCTGCTCCCTTTCTAAGGATCCACGGAGAGATGTCCAGTCCCACCGCCTTTGAGGTATCAAGTTCGTTTCGCAGCTTCTTCACCTCGTCCTCGGTTGTTTGTATCTCATCTAGCACTTGTTGGTGTACCCTCCTGTTCTGACTTCCCGGAGTCCTTTCTGTCTCCACTGTAAATACATTATCTGGCAGGAGAAAGCACGAGTAAGAGACATACAGACATACAAGAGGGTGTACCTCGAGTGCAGCAGAACATAAGAGGAAAAGCAGAAACTGAAAGAGAGGGTACAAAGATGCAAGGAGGAAAGAGAGGCATACACAGAGATGAGCAGGAGAACCCAGACTCAGGAGGAAGAATGGATACAACCTTCCTTAAAACCACCTATAGAAGGACCACAGCAACAGCAACATCAATGCAACCAAACAATCTAACACAAAACCCACACACTGTACCCACTGCCCCCACCCTCTTCCTCACACACTCCTCCCCCACAGAACTCACCCCCCCCCCCAGAACTCACCCCCCCCTACAGTTCTAGACCACAGTTTTAGAAAAGAGGTTGGAGGTTTAGTATACGATTGCAGATGGAGTAACAAACAAATGTGAGGAGTGGCATAATAGAATCAAGGAGATGTCCCCTGACATCATAGCACTTACAGAAACAAAACTAATCAGGATAGGAGATGCAATCTTCCCACCCGATGTTAGATCCTGAGGAAAGATAGAGGGAGCAGAGGGGAAGGAGTAGTTGCACTACTCATTAAAAATCAATGGGGATTTAAGGAAGCAGAAGGAATGGACGAAATGGGCGAAAGGGACTACATAGTAGCTACAATTCAGTCTGGGGGCAAAAGGTAGTTATTGCAGTGATGTACACCCCACCACAGAACTGCAGGATGCCAAAAGAAAAATATGATGAGAGCAACAGAGCAATGGTGGATATACTAGCTGAGGTGGCCAGAAGAGCTCACACAGGTAGAGCAAAGCTACTAGTCATGGGCAATTTCAATCACAAGGGAAAATCTGGAGCCACATGGGGGGTCCCGAAACATGGAGAGCCAAGTTGATGGATGTGGTACTAGGAAACCACATGCATCAACATGTTAGGTACACTTCCAGAGAGAGAGAGGTAAGGATAAGCCAGCAAGACTGGACCTCGTATTCACCCTGAATAGTTTGCACATCGAAGACAATACATATGAAAGGCCCCTCGGAGTTAGTGATCACGTGGTTCTGAGCTTTGAATACATAGTAGTAGGGAGAAGACAAACTACACAGGCATGAGGAACTTCCTGCAGGAGGTTCAGTGGGAAAGAGAATTGGTTGGGAAATCAGTAAACGAAATGATGGACTGTGTGACAACAATATGCAAAGAGGTAGAGGAGAGGTTTGTTTCCAAGGGCAACAGAAATAATGGGAAGACTAGCATAAGGGCGTCAGGTTTGCCAGACGCCCGTATGCTGCAGCAGTTATCTAACTGATGTGCGCCTCAGGAGATGTGCTCGGTATTATACTCGCCGCAAAATCTTTCTCCTTTAGTGAGGTTTGCATTCTTTAGCCACCTAAACTATACTCTGTCTGCGGTCTTCTTTGCCCTTCCCCGATCGACGTTACATTTGTCATGGTTAAATTCAAATAGACAGTTGCTGGACCAGGTTTGTAGCCTGTCCAGGTCTCTCTGTAGTCCTGCCTGATCCTCGACCGATTTAATTCTTCTCATTAACTTCACATCATCTGCAAACAGGGACACTTCTGAGTCTATCCCTACTGTAATGTCACATATACCAAAAACAGCACAGGTCCTAGGACTGACCCCTGTGTAACCCCGCTTGTCACAGGCGCCCACTCTGACACCTCGTCGCGTACCATAACTCGTTGTTGCCTCTCAGATATTCTCTGATCCATTGTAGTGCCTTTCCTGTTATGAGTTCCTGATCCTCTAGCTTTATCATTAACCTCTTGTGAGGAACTGTGTCGAAGACCTTCTTGCAGTCCAAGAAAATGCTGTCTAACCATCCCTCTCCTTTTTGTCTTACTTCTAACTCAAGAAATCGTAATGACACGATTGCAAACGGGCTGGAGTTTTGAGACTCTATGACAGCGGGTTCAATCCCGGCTGGGGGTATGGTTTGTCTTACTTCTGTTATCTTGTCATAAAACTCCAGTAGATTTGTGACAGGATTTTCCACCACTGAAACCGTGCTGGTATTCGTTTATAAGCCTGTCTTTCTAGGTGCTCCACCACACTCCTCCTGATGATCTTCTCCATGACTTTGCATAGTATACACTTTAGTGATACAGGTCTGTAGCTTAATGCTTCGTGGCTGTCTCCTTTCTTAAAAAATGGGACTGCATTTGCCATCTTCCATATCTCAGGTAGTTGCCCAGTTTCAATAGACGTGTTGAAGATTTTTGTTAGTGGCACACCTAGCATCTTTGCTCCCTCTCCAAGGACCCACGGAGAGATGTCTGGTCCCACCGCCTTTGAGGTATCAAGTTCACAGGCGGTGGGATCAGACATCTCTTTAGAACAGATATGCTGTGTGTGTGTGTGTGTGTGTGTGTGTGTGTGTGTGTGTGTGTGTGTATTTTCCTCGTTGACTATTTCATGGTATCTCTCTTCAGATATTTATGTTTCCACATTATCATCATCAAACAAATTATAGTTAAGCAATGCTTTAGCAACACCAAAGCTCATTTTCCACTTCTATAAGCACATCTTCAACTTCTCCCAGAAACTTGGAACGCCTCGCCCACACAAGCAGCGGGTTCTCCTAATTTTGTGTCAACGTTGAAGTCTGTGATATTTTGTGCAAGTACTGATTCAAGATCTGTTGTGAATATTACGATAAGGATCGATAATGACAGGAGGAGGAAGAGAGAAGGACGAGTGTGGAGAAAGTATTAAAACAGAAATATAGAAATTACAGGCATAATAATTAAAAAAGCAGAAATTAGATAAAAAATGTAAACATGAAATGAGTGATATGGAAATGTCGTGCTGAATAGGTAAAGTTGGTCAATTAGCAATAACTCATTTTAAATTCAGTTCTTTGTAAAAAATTTCTCTTATAAATTTAAAGATATATTCTTTCAGGTTTCTTATACAAAAATTATTGATTCTGTACCAAAAGAAACTTAGAAAACTTACCTAACCTTATTATAACAAACGGAAATTAATTTAGCCTAATCTGAATCACTTGTTCTCTCTAGGCTGGAATACTGCTGTACATTAACATCTCCATTCAAAGCAGGTGAAATCGCAAATCTAGAGAGTGTACAGAGATCCTTTACTGCACGTATAAGTTCTGTCAAGCACCTTAACTACTGGGAACGCTTGGAAGCACTTAACTTGTACTCGTTGGAACGCAGGAGAGAGAGATATATCATAATCTACACTTGGAAAATCCTGGAAGGAATGGTCCCAAATCTGCACACAGAAATCACTCCCTACGAAAGTAAAAGACTGGGCAGGCGATGCAAAATGCCCCCAATAAAAAGTAGGGGCGCCATTGGTACACTAAGGGAAAGCACCATAAGTGTCCGGAGCCCAAAACTGTTCAACAGCCTCCCATCAAGCATTAGGGGAATTACCAATAAGCCCCTGGCTACCTTCAAGAGAGAGCTGGACAGATACCTAAAGTCAGTGCCGGATCAGCCGGGCTGTGGCTCGTACGTTAGACTGCGTGCGGCCAGCAGTAACAGCCTAGTTGATCAGGCCCTGATCCATCGGGAGGCCTGGTCATGGACCGGGCCGCGGGGGCGTTGATCCCCGGAATAACCTCCAGGTAACCTCCAGGTAACCAACTAAATATATTTCAGATAAGTTGACAATAATTTAATAATAAATAACCACAGTGAAATATATTTTTTTCGTTAGGTTCAGAGTGAATTTTGCGAAATTATTGCATACACAAATTTTTGCTTGCCTTGTTCGGCAAGAAGAACATTCATATTTAAGCCAAAATCGCAAGTTTTACCTATTGGGCACCACATTATATATATATATATATATATATATATATATATATATATATATATATATATATATATAATATATATATATATATATATATATATATATATATATATATATATATATATATATATATATATATATATATATATATATTATATATATATATATATATATATATATATATATATATATTATATATATATATATATATTATATATATATATATATATATATATATATATATATATATATATATATATATATATATATATATATATATATATATATATATATATATATATATTATATATATATATATATATATATTTTATATATATATATATATATATATATATATATATATATATATATATATATATATATATATATATATATGCAAAACAACCACTCTGAAAGAATAGAGAAATTCCAAGCGCTTTCGTGACTACTCACATTATCAAGGAACTATGAAAGTGAAGCATCCAAGGAAGCTATATAAGGGGTCGGCCAGCACCTCACTATCAGATCCCACAACGGTTAAACACGTGACGCGCGGCGAGCCAACTTGGACAGGTCCTTTGCAAAACTCACCCCCAAGCTCTTTATTTGTCCAGTGTATTATTAAATTCTACCCAAATTCTATTAATTATAAATGGATCTAATTTATATAAACCAAAGGAAATATTCATATTATTGTCAAAACTGCTTTTTATGAAACAAGATTCAATTATATTCCTGTCGACCATGGACTTGCTTGATACTACTTTCTCAACTTTTTGAAAATCAATTGGATGGTTAAAATCTCTTACATGAATAAATAGAGAATTGGAATCTTGTCCAGTTCTAATGCTATATTTATGTTGTTTTAATCTTAGTTCGAGATTTTTACCAGTTTGACCGTAATAAACTTTATCGCAAATTTTACAAGGAATCTTATAGACACATCCATCAGCATTTTGGGGGGAATTCTTAATCAAAAGTTTTTTTACTGTATCAAGATTTTTGAATACAACTTTAATATTAAAAGTCTTAAGAAGAGAAGGCATATCAACCAAGTTTTCATGGTAAGGGAGAACCAACATATTTTTAGTTGAATAAGGCTGGTTGCCCTTTTTTGGATTATAAAAAGTGTTCCTAGCAACTTTAAAAGATTTATCAATTACATTTCTTGGGTATTTTAAATCATTACCTATTTCATAAATTTTGAATATTTCCTCATCTATGAACTCAGGACTACAAATTCGTAAAGCTCTCAAAAACATTGATGAGAAAACAGACAGTTTGACTCTATCTTGATGCGAGGAATAATAGTGGACATAGGAACAGTTATTTGTAGGTTTTCTGTAAATTTTAAATTTGAATTCATTATTACCCTTAATAATTAAAACATCTAGAAAAGGCAATGAGTTATTTTCTTCAAACTCATTGCCTTTTCTAGATGTTTTAATTATCTGATAGTGAGGTGCTGGCCGACCCCTTATATAGCTTCCTTGGATGCTTCACTTTCATAGTTCCTTGATAATGTGAGTAGTCACGAAAGCGCTTGGAATTTCTCTATTCTTTCAGAGTGGTTGTTTTGCATATTTTGAAATCACCTGTTTACTGTGATCTTATTGCATATATATATATATATATATATATATATATATATATATATATATATATATATATATATATATATATATATATATACAATGCTTCAGAGTGTGTCAGGGAAGGATAGAGCCCGCCTCCTGGCAGTGAGAGCCCTCATGCAGGGGATTTTCTGTTGGCTGTTCCCAACTCCAGCCTTGGCACACGCCTCGACCCACAGACCATCCGCATCGGTGTTGCCCTTCGACTTGCCGCCCCTATTCTCGCCGAGCACAGGTGTATTTGTGGCAGTGAAGCAGAGGACCGATTCGGGTACCATGGTCTTGTGTGCCGTAAATCCGAGGGGAAGATTGCAAGACATGAGGAGGTTAATAACATTATCAAGCGGAGCCTCACAACAGCCTGGACCGATGGGAAGCAGGTGGTGTGGGACTATACATGTGCATCTACCCTTGCTGATACCTATCTCCAATACACCAGGGAGGAAGGAGGGGCAGCTGCCAGCTTCAGGGAGTCCCAAAAGTCTAGAAAATATGGAGAACTTGCCCATCATTATATGTTTGTTCCCATAGGCTCAGAGACCCTTGGCTCATGGGGAAAGAATGCATCTAAATTCCTTAAGGAGCTGGGAAAAAGATTCATCAGGGTAACTGGGGATCCCAGGGCAGCTAGTTTTCTGAACATTAAAATGGTATAAAATACCGACAGGTTGTTAGGTAAGACACATATGCAACAGTTAGGTATCTTTATTATGAAACGTTTCGCCTACACAGTAGGCTTCATCAGTCGAGTACAGAAAAGTTGATAGAAGCAGAAGATACTTGAAGACGATGTAATCAGTCCATCACCCTTAAAGTTTTGAGGTGGTCAGTCCCTCAGTCTGGAGAAGAGCATTGTTCCATAGTATGAAACAATATGGGGATGAAGTGACAGGATGGAGCTTATATAGCGCCTAGTGGCCTACGTCTCACCTCTTGGCGCTATATAAGCTCCATCCTGTCACTTCATCCCCATATTGTTTCATACTATGGAACAATGCTCTTCTCCAGACTGAGGGACTGACCACCTCAAAACTTTAAGGGTGATGGACTGATTACATCGTCTTCAAGTATCTTCTGCTTCTATCAACTTTTCTGTACTCGACTGATGAAGCCTACTGTGTAGGCGAAACGTTTCATAATAAAGATACCTAACTGTTGCATATGTGTCTTACCTAACAGCTAGTTTTCTCTTCCAGCGGCTCAGTGCGGCTGTTCAAAGGGGTAATGCCTGCTGTGTTTTGGGCACACGCCCCAGCTCTGAGGAGCTGGATGAGATTTTCGCCTTATAATCGGTGATACACACGTAACAACATGTACCGTATATGTCACCTTTATATTAACAATGTATCTCTTAAATCTTTTGTACCATATTATGTAATAAAATATTCCTATTTGTAAAAAAAATATATGAAAAGATGAGGTGGTAGGGGAAGTGGAATATTCAAACTGCTTCAGGAAGAAATCCAAGTATTCTTCCTTGAAGCCATTTTATCCACTTCTCCGAGGCTATGGGTCCCATAATTTTCACCAGAGGTGGACCCCATATATATATATATATATATATATATATATATATATATATATATATATATATATATATATATATATATATATATATATATATATATATATATATATATGCGTCCAGTTCAGGAGACGAAACATGGAAAATGTCGTTCTACTGTTTGTAAGTATAGTGAAGCATCACTTCCCATCGTTTTCCTCCACTTTCCTTCACGTAGTTCCCACTTTGCAGCCGTCTCTTCCTTTCTGTTTTCTTTACACACAATTCCATGGTACCTCACCTTCCAGGTCTCCGATGAGCCATCAAGAAAGCCCGGCACCCATCGTTCTTCATGAAGGAGCGCTAGCATGGCCACTCCAAACAGGTGCACAAGCCTCCTCCTGACTGCTTCTTTCTTTCTCTACGCTTGGTTGTTCTTTTTTCCAAATGTTTCCAGTTTCTGTTGAGAGCTCGAGTTTCGTCGATGGCATGTTTCTTTCTTCCGAGTAAAATTTTGGCTTTCACTCACCCTCAGTATGTTTCCAAACTACTCAAGCGCTTGTCTTCAACTCCTCTGGGTCAACGAGATGGTGCGTGGAACAAGGCAGCTTCCAGCCGAGAATCTTCTCCTCAAACTTGTCTAGATAAAATTAATGATTTTTTTTACCGACCCTTGTGTTTTATCACCTTAGACGATAGGGCTACAGAACCTTAAAGTATTCTCTAAAAAAAAAATATAACAATCATCTGAATAACGCTCTGCAAAACTGAATCATAAAGTAAAAAGTATTATGCCAGAAAAGCTCTAGATCTCGAAAGCCACCCCTAAATATTATCCGATCGAGCTCAAACCTAACCAGTTTGGGAGAAATCGAAAGTTAATTTTGGGGTCTTCCTAGTATATATGTAAAAAAGTGTACCATTAGGGAAACGGAAGCCATAAACTTTTGAACGAACATTCAGGGACAGATAGTCGGATATATCTAACCTACGATAACACATCATTATGTCAGGCTCACCCACACGGTCGATTTACCATAAATTTATTATTGGGAAATTAAAATATTAATTATCCACCGAGATGGTAACATTTTGAGACGATGTCAGGTATTAGTGACTCACGAAATCGTACGATTGCAAACAAACCATGCCACGGGTGGGGTTAGAACCCGCGATCAGAGAGTCTCAAAACGTGTCGGACAGGAGTTTTGAGACTCTCTGATAACGGGTTCTAACCCCCCCCCCCCCTCCTTAGTATGGTTTGGTAGGTATTAGTGGGTTGAGTAATGGATTCATGTGAGGGGCATCAGGAGAAGGTTGAGTAAGGGGAAAATTTGCAGGCGTCGAATGAGGGGAATGCGTAATATAGTTGGAAGTATACATAGGTGGGGAGAGAGAGATGTTAAAGAGTTGAGTGTAAGGGTAGGGATGAGTACTGGAGGCTTGGTACTGAGAAGTATGACACTCATAGTATTCCATGTATAGCTTAGTGAGTACTGGAGTGGACTTACCAAGTTTCACAACAATCACAACATTTATTGGTAAGCTACAACCATCAGACATAAATTACACTGCAACTACAAACGCTAAATCATATAATCAGCCCTCATAGCCACTGCTCCCAATTCCAACATCTTACAGGGAAAATGAAGACCAGATGTCATTTCAAAACTCGCCCTCGAGAAGTACTTACCAGGACAACCTAATACAGAACGCCAACACAACGTCAGCACCAATTTACAGGAACATTGTTGTGCGAGATCAAAATTCTTAAGTGGGAGAGATTGTTGTAGAGGCATTATTGTAGAGGCATTATTGTAGAGGCATTATTGTAGAGGCATTATTGTAGAGGCATTATTGTAGAGGCATTATTGTAGAGGCATTATTGTAGAGGCATTATTAGACTCACGAACTCGAAATAACACGATTACAAACCACGGAACTAGTCAGGTTTGAACCCATGGCAAGTGAGTCCAAGAATTCACAGGCCGTTTCCGTGGTTCAGAAGGCACTGTAGTACAATTTGTAGTGTCATAGGTAGATGACAATGGACGTCTATTTCGACTGTAAATAACAGTATAAAAACAAACCATACCATGGGCGGGGATAGAACCCACGATCAGAGAGTCATAAAACTCCAGACCGACGGGTTTTATAACTCTGATCGCGAGTTCTATCCCCACCCGTGTTATGCTTTGCTTGCAATCGTGTCAATAAGATTTCCTGAGTATTTGGTAATATTTGATATAATTGTTAAGAAAAGGAGTATATAAACAAGGTTTTGGCTCCTATTTGAGGAAAGTATTACTATAAAGAGTACAGGAATTATTGAAGATGTCGAAGAGAAAGTATTGAAGTGTGAGGTGCTAAAATGTGCAGCAGAAATTTATAGTTATAGCTGGGAAGATGCTGGTGTGAAGAAGAATAACTGATTGAACTAGCAGGTGTAGACTGCGGTAAGTGAGAAAAAGTTAGCATATTATAGATTTTTAAGTTATAAAAATGATATGTAGAGGAGTAAGGGAAAAGTTAAACGAAATATTGCGACAGGAGAACATATGAGAGAAAGGGTGAGTCTTCATAAGGGAAGATAACTGAGAATGAAGTGTTGCAGAGAGAGACTGATAAGTTGAGAAATCCTGGGGAGCAAAGAGTCTTGGAAGTTAAGAAGGAAAGATTGAAGATATTACTAGTGGACAACCTTCCATGATGTTATAAGACGGCCACACAACACTAAACCTCTTCCAATCCATAAACAATCCTGCTCCCCCTCCTCTCTATACCTAAACCTTAATCCTAACCTCTAATTCTTAACCTTGTGCCCTGCACTCTGCAGGGGTGGACCTTAAAGACGTCCGTTTTACCAAGCCAACTACCATGCCACCCTCTCTCCAATCCATATTGCATTTGAGAAGCAGACAGCAGCAAACCAGCCATGACGTTGTGCCAGCACCTGTCTGAGGTTTTTTGCCACACAAACCCAGTCCAGTACTTCCATTGCTCTTAACTCTCTCTTGCAGTCAGCAGGGCCCAGCATCTGTGCCCTCTACCTTGCCAACCAACGCTACGCAGCTGGGTTTAGCCCTGGCACTTTCCCTTCACTCTCTTATCACTACTTCTCACCCACTTATCTTCCTCTGTCCAAATCTCCCTTTCACCCACATGGGACTTACCTGGGAGTATCCTACTACTACTACTATACTACTACTACTACTGCTACTATTACTAGAGGCTACAGAACATACTGGAAGGACTGGTTGAATAATTTCAAAGTTTGGTACACGATGCCAGTTTGTAAAGTAAAAGGACACAAGTGCAACTAATGTGACATTTTATTGTGGCAACGTTTCGTTCTCCAAGAGCTTTATCAAGCCATTACAAACAATACATGGACACAGAGGGTATATAAAGGCTCAGAGTGAGGTGCAATACTAGTGAGGTACCAATTTCGATGTTCACTAGTGGTAGTAGTAGTAGTAGTAGTAGTAGTAGTAGTAGTAGTGACAAAAGTTGTAGTAGTAATACAATATAGTAGAGCAATTAATTCGTACATGAGTAAAAGGATATAAAAGCTATTACTTGGGTAACATAAAAATAGGTTGGACAAATATAGACTGGAAAGAGGCAGCTTGTTTCAGTGTTCACTCTCTGTAATGTGCTTTGTATAGTATAACAGGAGAGACTATGTGATGGCAGGGTTTACTGTTTTCAGGAGGATTCTTGCTAAGACTTCAGAGATGGTGAAGCTGCCGTTGTTTTGTTTAACTGTATTCGAAACAGCGATCATTGCTGATTCGAGGCACTTGCGTCTGCGGAAATTAGTTTCTTTGATCACTAATTGGGCGTCTCTGAATTTCATGAGATGATTGGTGGAATTACTGTGTTGTACACAGGCGTTGTTCAAGTTATCGTTCCTACATGCGTAAATGTGTTCATTGAGTCGGGTGTCGAGGTTTCTTGCTGTTTCACCTACGTAAATCTTGTCACAGCCTCCACAGGGTATAGTGTAATCTCCTGCATTGACTGGTTCGTGGTGCTTGGATTTTGTCCTGGTTAGATCCTTTATTGAAGTGCTAGAAGCGATGGCGACTCTGGTGTTAGCTTGTGAAAGTACTTTTGAGATGTTCAGTGGGAGGAATTATAACTTTGTTGGGAGTTGTGTTGATGCGTTTAGAATTAATGATCTGAAGAGCTCTTTTCTTGCAGTCTTTAATGAAAAAAGAAGGAAAATGTAACTCAGTGAATGTTTGGTGAATGTATGTACATTCCTCGTCAAGAAACTCAGGACTACAAATTCGGTATTACGCTCTTAGGAAAAACCCGATGATGATGCCTCTTTTGGTCTTGGTATCTTGACTGGAATAGAAGTGAGATCATTTTTATTGGTGGGTTTCCGATAAACTTGAAATCTTAGGTTGTTGTCTACATGTAGGAACGATAACTTGAACAACGCCTGTGTACAACACCGTAATTCCACCAATCATCTCATGAAATTCAGAGACGCCCAATTAGTGATCAAAGAAACTAATTTCCGTAGACGCAAGTGCCTCGAATCAGCAATGATCGCTGTTTCGAATACAGTTAAACAAAACAACGCCAGCTTCACCATCTCTGAAGTCTTAGCAAGAATCCTCCTGAAAACGGTAAACCCTGCCATCACATAGTCTCTCCTGTTATACTACACAAAGCACATTACAGAGAGTGAACACTGAAACAAGCTGCCTCTTTCCAGTCTATATTTGTCCAACCTATTTTTAAGTTACCCAAGTAATAGCTTTTATATCCTTTTACTCATGTACGAATTAATTGCTCTACTATATTGTATTACTTTTGTCACTACCACTACTACTACTACTACTACTACTACTACTACTACTACCGCTAGTGAACATCGAAATTGGTACCTCACTAGTACTGCACCTCACTCTGAGCCTTTATATACCCTGTGTGTCCATGTATTGTTTGTAATGGCTTGATAAAGCTCCTGGAGAGCGAAACGTTGCCACAATAAAATGTCACATTAGTTGCACTTGTGTCCTTTTACTTTACATATTGTCGGTAATTCTACCAACTTTATTACACGATGCCAGTTAATAGGAGGTGGTAGTGATTCCATTCACTAAGGAAGAAACAGAGGTGATTGCAGAGGAAGTGTGTAAGCAATTGCACTGACTGAAAGCAGGATAAACATCTGTAATAAGTAGGATTAAGACAGATATACTACAGAAAGAGAGGTAGTGATACAGTTAGTAGTAGCTGGCAAATATGTTCAATATGTGCATGATAGAAGAGACGGAACCTAATGAGCAAAGTGCATGTGTAGTTCCATGTTCAAAAGGAAAGGAAAATTTGTATGAGTGCAAAAATTATAGATTAAAACATGTTAAGTGGATCTTGGAAAGTATACAGTGAGTTTATTACGTATCCTTGAAGTTCCTTTTAAATGGTTTCCTGATTTTTTTGATCTAAAGTTTCGTTTTAATTTGACTAAACTAAGGCAAAGTTCACTCAGCTATCAGCATGTGCAGGTGATCTCTGACCAGGCAAAGTTCACTCAGCTATCAGCATGTGCAGGTGATCTCTGACCAGGCAAAGTTCACTCAGCTATCAGCATGTGCAGGTGACCTCTGACCAGGCAAAGTTCACTCAGCTGTCAGCATGTGCAGGTGACCTCTGACCAGGCAAAGTTCACTCAGCTGTCAGCATGTGCAGGTGACCTCTGACCAGGCAAAGTTCACTCAGCTATCAGCATGTCCAGGTGACCTCTGACCAGGCAAAGTTCACTCAGCTATCAGCATGTGCAGGTGATCTCTGACCAGGCAAAGTTCACTCAGCTATCAGCATGTGCAGGTGACCTCTGACTAGGCAAAGTTCACTCAGCTATCAGCATGTGCAGGTGACCTCTGACCAGGCAAAGTTCACTCAGCTATCAGCATGTGCAGGTGACCTCTGACCAGGCAAAGTTCACTCAACTATCAGCATGTGCAGGTGACCTCTGACCAGGCAAAGTTCACTCAACTATCAGCATGTGCAGGTGACCTCTGACCAGGCAAAGTTCACTCAACTATCAGCATGTGCAGGTGACCTCTGACCAGGCAAAGTTCACTCAACTATCAGCATGTGCAGGTGACCTCTGACCAGGCAAAGTTCACTCAGCTATCAGCATGTGCAGGTGACCTCTGACCAGGCAAAGTTCACTCAACTATCAGCATGTGCAGGTGACCTCTGACCAGGCAAAGTTCACTCAACTATCAGCATGTCCAGGTGACCTCTGACCAGGCAAAGTTCACTCAGCTGTCAGCATGTCCAGGTGACCTCTGACCAGGCAAAGTTCACTCAACTATCAGCATGTGCAGGTGATCTCTGACCAGGCAAAGTTCACTCAGCTGTCAGCATGTGCAGGTGATCTCTGACCAGGCAAAGTTCACTCAACTATCAGCATGTGCAGGTGACCTCTGACCAGGCAAAGTTCACTCAGCTATCAGCATGTCCAGGTGACCTCTGACCAGGCAAAGTTCACTCAGCTATCAGCATGTGCAGGTGACCTCTGACCAGGCAAAGTTCACTCAGCTATCAGCATGTGCAGGTGACCTCTGACCAGGCAAAGTTCACTCAGCTATCAGCATGTGCAGGTGACCTCTGACCAGGCAAAGTTCACTCAGCTATCAGCATGTGCAGGTGACCTCTGACCAGGCAAAGTTCACTCAGCTATCAGCATGTCCAGGTGACCTCTGACCAGGCAAAGTTCACTCAGCTATCAGCATGTGCAGGTGATCTCTGACCAGGCAAAGTTAACTCAGGTATCAGCATGTGCAGGTGACCTCTGACCAGGCAAAGTTCACTCAACTATCAGCATGTGCAGGTGACCTCTGACCAGGCAAAGTTCACTCAGCTGTCAGCATGTGCAGGTGACCTCTGACCAGGCAAAGTTCACTCAACTATCAGCATGTGCAGGTGACCTCTGACCAGGCAAAGTTCACTCAGCTATCAGCATGTGCAGGTGACCTCTGACCAGAGTTATAGAACTCGTTCTAAAATCCTTTGGATTAAGTCTAACTTACAACTAATTATTCTGCTTGGCTGTCAGTAATCAAAGATAATTCCTACTTAAACTAAGGCTGACAGCAGTGTATATATAATGTGATTTGTTTTAATCGTTTAATAGCGACTTCAGTCCTCAACGTCTGGTTAATCTTACGTACAGGATGATACCCACCAAGTTTAGTTTACGTAGCTGCACGTTTTTTCCCTGTACTAATGCACTTAATAAAACTTAGAATCCTTGAAATTCATGCAATAGCTGGAGAATGAATCATCGGAGAAGCTTGAAATTTGTAGCAGTGATGTGTTGGAAATAAATGGTATCAAATACCGTTTGTAGATGAATGGTTCAGAGAACCGACATGTTGATAAATTAGACACATGTGCAACTCTTGGGTGACACCACCTATGACTGCTGTACCTCTCCTGTCATACGGTTTATAAGCTGCTTCTCCGCTCATCTTCCGTATTCTACTCAAGATTGATGGACTGAACACATCGACTCAAGGTTGAGGGACTGATTACCTCATTCTGCTCCTGTTCTTCAAGTTTCTCCTATGTATGGACTGATGAAGCCACTGTGTGGCGAAACGCTTCCTCAATAAAGATACCCAAGAGTTGCACATGTGTCTAATTTATCATCAAATACCGTCACAGTGGAAATATAAACACATATGCAGTATAATGTGATCCTTTATTGACAACGTTTCACCCACACAGTGGGCTTTTTCAAGTCACACACGGATCTACCTGGGGTGGAAGGTACGGGAGTATTTATAGTCAAGTTCAGAATGTTGAGGTCAGGTGGAGAATGTTGAGGTCAGGTGGAGAATGCTGCATCTGATGATCTACCGGGTGGAGTTATAGAGTCTTGGGTAGCTTGGCAGGGGTATTGGACAAGTTGTGAGTAGACCTTCTGCAGTGTTCTATGTTCTTATGTGGGATAGCGATGAAGAAGTTTCTTGGCGAGTGGTTCAGCTATGTTATAGAAGCCGTTGTTCTGGTTGAAATTGTTGGTTATAGAGATAAACGATGATTCCAGGATGTGTTATTTTATACTCAGTCTTCGGCTGTTATCTGCCACCATAAGGACTAATTTGTCATTTACTTAAAATAAATTGCAATAGTGAATGTCATTCAATAGCTAAAAAATGACTCTTCCGATTAGATTCAAACCATTATCGTTGGTACACTTGATAAGAAATATATTACTCAATAAGCTTTAACCACCGAGTAAATGAGGGAAAGAAAACAGAGCATTCGCTATAGTGAAGCATCATCTGTCAGTGCTGGAGAGATGAGGAGGCTGGCTGGAGGCTAGGGATCTGTCACGCTTGAGGACAGGTACAGTGTGAATATTGTACAGAGTATTAGAAGCGTAGATTTTAGAAGATGGCGAAGGATTAGAGAAGACAGACTTTAGAAGGCAGACGAGGGGTTATTGAGATGGTCAGGTCATTTAGAAAGATTGGAACAAAACAGAATGGCCAAACAACAGGAAGGAGAGGTAACTTGTTTTCCCAGGTATATAGAGGTTGAAAAGAAGAATGAATGAGATTTTAAAAGCTGAAGGCTGGCCTGTGTAAGCGTGTTTGATTGGAGTGAAGACAAGTGTTTTTCTAGGATTTGACTTTCTGTTGGAGTGTAAGCAAGATAATATTTATGAAAGGAATTAGGGAAATTGGTTAGCCGGTCTTGAGCTCTGGAGGTGGGAAGTACAGCTCCTGCACTCTGTAGGAGAGTGATTCAGAGACTGTATCTGAATAATGAGTTCCAGTCGAGGCACTCGGGTCAATATTAGTATTAACAGGAGAAGGTAAGGATAGTCATAACTGAACCGCTTTAACCGGTTCTGGTATGATGGTTCTACAAGTAGTGGTGGAGTAACGTGAGCAGTTTAGTCCAGTAAATTCCATGCTATGTCTCTAATATCGTTTGGTATATTATTTCTCCCCTGTTTTCATGCAGGAAATTGCTGGATGGTAGTTGAAAGTGGGGAGAGATCCTTCTGCTTTTTCTTGATTCATGCACCTGGATAATTATCGATGATTCTTAATCTAGGCATGGGTGAATAGTTTCCAGTAGACAGCCTCAATGTGGACTTCCAAGTTCTTTAGGCCAGTATATGAGTACTATAACTGTAAACAAACCATAACACGGGTGGGGATAGAACCCGCGGTTAAAGTCATGACACTCCAGACCGACGCGTTAGCCACTGGGCCAGTGGCTACAATAAAATACATCCACCTATGTATATTTATTCACTATAGGAAGGTTAGCAAGGTCACCACTGTGACCACAAACGCAACTGTAAGGCTGAGTTCTCAACATACGGTCTGGAGCCTGAAGAGATCTGATCAACGGTGACACCTGGTTACCACGAAAATTATCATACATAAAATATATTTTGTATACTGCTGATAAACATGTACTTATGGTACAGCATTTCCAAATAATAATGAAACAGAATTTAACTAAGTGTATAGTACACCTATTACTTAGATAAGATAGTGATATTATTAGGCTCTAGCCATTGAGTGTCTTCTCAAATGCTCCATCCAGACGTAAGGGATAAACAAATCTTCAAATCACAGAACAAGTGGGGGATGGACCTATGGCAAGTGTGTCCTAAAACTCACATGCCAGTGTGTTAACTACTGGGCCTGCTGGCTCGAATAAGATTTATTCAACTAGGTACATATCTATACTCCATAGGGAGGTTACCATGGACCATCATTGTGGCCACAAATGCAGGTTTTTTTTATAGACGAATCTTACACCAGCATGGCTATGCGGTGCTTGAGATCAATATTCATTCAAAGCCATCATTATGGCTAACGAAATCGTGTTATTACGATTTCGTGAGTCAACTAATCTCCTACGGGATTGCTTCTGACATAAAGTGCAGTAGTCGAAGCATACTATACAGCATACTACATATTCTCGTGAAAAGAAGATACTGGTTGAAATACACACCAGTCTCAGCACCGAGACCAGAACCTCTGGAATTCTATCAATACAGAAAAATTTACAACCATAGCTCAGTAATAAACCACACAAAATAACAATAAGTGCATAAAACTGGAACACTGGAAGCCAGTGAAGGAGTACTGGAACCTCCACCACACAAGACTGCCACATGCTATGTACAGTTTACAGGGCTCATTGCACGAAAGCTATTTACCAAGACCTCAGATAAATGCCAGCCAGTGTTTGATAGCATGATTTCTTGGATTCAGCTTTGCTTCCAGGACCTGAGTAAGACACTGTCTTATCCAGGTCCGGGTAACTGACAATAGGCATTGTCTATTATTTTGCATCAAGATAATTGTCTTTTTCCCATCGGATGCGAGTTGTGTTTTGTTGAGGACGTGGTGGAGAGGGAGACAAATGATATTTTTGAGAGATACTGCTCATCAAATCACTATCCCAAAAACAGAGCCACGGGAAGAACATAGGGTGATTTTCTCTCGCTATTCATCCTTTTCCCATCACTGAGAAAACCGAAGTAAACCCTTTATCCGCTTCGGCATCGCGTGGTCGCAGTGATACATAGTTGACTGATCCTGAAGAGAGCTTTCAGAAGTGTACATAATTGCTTCAGGGAACGGACAGGATTATGAATTAGACTCATATGCAACAATTGGCCATCTTTATTGTGGAAATGTTTGATAAACAAGTGGCTTCCTCTGTCCAATACAGAGAAGTCACGTTTCCACGGTACAGATACCCAACTCTCCAAACACTCAGATGAATTAGCCAAGGCCTGAATAAAAATCTTTCAGACTGAGGGCGTAGCTAGCTGGCCCAGTGGCTAACGCGTCGGTCTGGAGTTTTGTAACTTTCTGATCGCGGGTTCTAACCCCACCCATGGTGTACTTTGTTTGCAAGTGTGTCATTAGGATTTCGTGACACCTGTGTAAAAAAATAAATTCCCACTACAAATTTAAGTACTTCAGTATCTACAAACATCGATTAATAAACACAAACATGTTTATATTAACATAACAAACATGCCCGAATGTTGACATCCAGAATATTAAAATGCATGATACACTGAGAGCAATTCATCACTTATAATTAAGACACGGACATACTGCGCCCGAGATAAATCATCAGCTTGAACTTTGTGATTGCTGTATTAAATGGTAATCATTTCCGACAAACAGATGAGTAACAGTAAGCAACAGTTGCTTAAGTGTATTATAGTAACGCTCTGCTTTTTCTGCAGGATTCTTTAGTCGAATACAGAGATGGTTAAATAGTGGAGAGAGGTAAACATAAGGTGATCAATCCCTCAGTATTGAGAAATGTCCAGCTTCACAGTCTAACTTAATGTGAAGCTAATGTATGAGAATAAGGCCTTTTATACAGGAGCCAGATATAAGGTGCTGAGTTTGGAAATGGCCTCATAAGAGGCGCAACACACTACTGAAAATACCAAGGTAAGAACTCAGGGCACTGCCGGAGGCCTGCTGACCCATGCTAGGCAAGTCTCTCTCAAATCTAACCTCTCAGTAGTAGCTAGTGATTTTGTGAAGTTGTAGATGATGTCTTCTGTACCAAGATACCTTGATGTTGCTTGATCTCACAGGAATATTTACATTAATAATATACAATTTCGCCTGCTCTGTAGGCTTCGTCAGTCGAATACATATTGGAGACAGCATAACTAGGAAAAAAGTAAAGAAAAAGTGATCAGTCCCTTAGAAGTGAAAGGGTAGTTTAGAGGTGGTTAGTCCTTCCCTCTTGAAAAGCGTATAGTATCAGAATCTCTTTAAGCGTGGCTTAGCTGTATCGAGAGAAGCTGTACCCGCATGATTCGCTCATTCCACCTTGTCTGGTTGTGGATTAAACCGGGATGTGGTTGCTGGGCATCTACGTAGGGGTTAGATGTATCCATGGATGCGGTTTAAGAAAAAGATTTGTGGCTAACGCGACGGTCTGGAGTTTGAGACTATCTGATCGCGGGTTCTATCCCCGTCCGTGGTATGGTTTGGTAAGAAATCACTTTTCTCCAGGATAAATGTACTTGTGGTCAATAAGGAGAATGATGCCAGTGAAGAATATCGTTGTGGTCGGTGACTCAAGTTAGATATAATGACTGTTCTTTATGTAATAGAGATAGGAAGGTGAGATAGTGTGTGTGTTTCCTGGAGCTGGTATTTGTGACATAGTCAACAGATTGTGTAATGTAGGTGAATGGTACAGAGAGCCGACAAGTTGACAAATGTGATTGGCTGCGTAATATGTCAAGTGATGGGAACAAGCCCATTGACTGTGTCAGTGCTAATGATATTTAGAAAGGCAGGAGACAGGACAGCTGTAGATGTTGTTAGGTCTATGGGAGGGGTCCCGATAATGTATCATTTTGACTAGGGCAATTTGAGTAAAGTGCTGACTAGAAAAGTACTGCAAAGAGCTTGCAATCTTATTGCCGAAACGGAAAAGTTCTATGGAAAACATAGTAGGTATGCAAGAGATGGGTTACATCTCTCTGGGGCAGAAGTGGTAGCGTTAGCCAACTCTGTCGATGGATTCATTGCTGACTTGTCTAAGATATTAAGCTGATAGAAGATAGAGAGGTACGAGTGAGTGGTGGGAAAACAATGGTTGCAGCACGAGGGAGGAAAGCAGCAAAAAATTGGCAAGATACCTCAGGGAACTGTTTAAAAGACATTGTTCGTTACACAGTTACTTAAAAAGGGTAACTGATCAACAAATAAAAGGAAACGTTAAGGGGCAGCAAGTGACTAACTCTCTTAAGGTCAGGAAATTCGTTAACCTTTCAGAGAAAGCCTGTTGTCTTTGTTTCACAGAATGACACCAGGACTAAAAGACGGGTAGACATAGACTTGTAATAATGATGGTAGAATTACCGACGTGTTGTTTATCTCCCCTATATTGTTTGTAACAGCTTAACGAAGCCGTTACAAATGACATCAAGTCAAACCATACCCCCGGCCGGGATTGAACCCGCGGTCATAGAGTCTCAAAACTCCAGCCCGTCGCGTTAGCCACTAGACCAGCTAGCCACAATAAGATTCATCCAACTAGGTCTAGCGGCTAACGCGACGGGCTGGAGTTTCGAGACTCTATGACCGCGGGTTCAATCCCGGCCGGGGGTATGGTTTGTTTGCAATCGTGTCATTACGATTTCTTGAGTCATGTAGACATCAAGTCAGTCATTAAGATTTTCTACGGTGAAAGTGTATATAGAGTCTGCCCTAATTGCCTTCAGTAACACAATCCATCAAAAGTCGGGTACTTGTACAATATGTAAATTGTTGATCAATAGGAAATTGCTCATTCTTTAAACCGCTGTAACATGATGCTGACATGTCCTTAAACCCAATCCATCTCACCACATTTCTACTGTTATTAGTACTACCGTTACTAGTACCACTACCTCCCTCTCGTAGTCTACCACCTAACTCTGCCGCTATATATTCTCGTTCTTAGTTATCTCTATATGAGGACTGAAGAAGTCACTCGTGACGAAAATTTCTTGTAATAAATTTTCTGAATTGTTCATCAGTGTCTTTTTCCAAACCGAGCTTAGTTTTCTCATCTCTGAGTTCAAAAAGTTTAGTATTTTCAGTTCTGAGCACGCATAGGCGGTGTTTTCACCTCTCAGCATGCACTAAGTTCAGTGATTCCACTTTTGAGCACTCAGTGCTCCGTGTTCGAACTTCTGAGGTCACACGGAGCACAGTGTTTTAACCACTGAGCACACACACAGATATCAGTGCTTTCAACTCTAAACACACACTCACACAGTTTCTGGATGAAATACACACAACCGAGGAGGAGATCAAGAAGCTGCTATGTGAACTTGACACCTCAAAAGCGGTGGGACCAGACAATATCTCTCCGTGGGTCTTAGAGAGGGAGAAGAGACAGTGTGTGTGTCACTAACAACAATTTTCAACAAATCTATTGAAACTGGACAACTCCTGAGGTATGGAAGACGGCAAATGTGGTCTCCATCTTTGGTAAGGAGACAGACTTGAGGCACTAAACTGTAGACCAGTGTCACTGACGTGTATAATATGCAAAGTCATGGGGAAGATTATCAAGAGGAGAATGGTGGAGCACCTAGAACAGAACCAGGTTATAAAGGAAAATTAGCACGGATTCAGGGAAGGAAAATCCTGTGTCACAAACCTACTTGAGTTTTATTACAGGGCAACAAAAGTAAGACAAGAGAAGGAGGGGTGCGTAAAGTACATTTTCTTGGACCACAAGAAGGCCTTCAACAGTTTCTCGCAAGAGATTTGTGCAAAATCTAGAGAATCAGGCACGTATAACGGGAAGGGCATTGCAATGGATCAGAGAATACCTGACAGGGAGGCAACAACGAGCCATGGTACGTGATCAGGTATCACAGTGGGCATCTGTGACGAGCGGGATCCCACAGGGGTCAGTCCTAGGACCAATGTTGTTTTTGGTATATGGGAATGACATGACAGAAGGAATAGACTGTCCCTGTTTGCAGATGATGTGAAATTAATGAGGAGAATTAAATCAGATGAAGATCAGGCAAGACTACAAAGAAACCTGGACAGGCTGCAAGTCAGATCCAGCCAAATGCAAAGTCATGAAGATCGGGGATGGGCAAAGAAAACCGCAGGCAGAGTATAGGCTAGGTAATCAAAGACTACAAACTTACTCAAGGAAAATGATCTTGGGATGATTATAATACCGAGCACATCTCCTGAGGCGGACATTAACCAGATAATTGCTGCAGCATATGGGCGACTTGCAAACCTGAGAATAGCATTCCAGTATCTCAGTAAGGAACGTCATGCCCGTACTAGAGTATGCAGCACCAGTCTGGAACCCACACCTGGTCAAGCACGTCAAGAAATTAGAGAAAGTGCAAAGGTTTGCAACAAGACTAGTTCCATAGATAAGGAGAATGCCCTACGAAGAAAGGTTAAGGGAAATCGGCCTAATGCCACTGGAGAACAGGAGGGTTAGGGGAAAACATGATAACGAAATACAAGACGTTACGAGAAATGGATAAGGTGGAAAAAGGCAGGATGTTCCAGAAATGGGGCACAGAAACAAGGGATCACAGTTGGAAGTTGAAGACTCAGACGAGTCACTGAGATGTTAGGAAGCATTTCTTTAGTCACAGAGTTGTTTGAAAGTGGAATATTCTGGCAAGTGACGTAGTGGAGCCAGGAACCATATATAGTTTTAAGACGAGGTTTGGTGAAGCTCATGGAGCAGGGTCAAAGAGGACCTAGTAGTGACCAGTAAAGAGTCGGGGCCAGGAGCTATGACTCGACCCCTGCAACCACAAATAATTGAGTACATAAAGAAGTGTGAGGAGTTGCAGGAACGAATCACGAAGGCATCCCCAGACATTATAACACTCACACAAAACTTAGAGATAACAAACGTGACCGTTGCGCTTAGGCTATCAGATCCTGATGAGAGTCAGAGGGAACAGAGGGGAAATCAGTTGACTACATATTAGAAATACTTCAGTAATATACAACCCTCCACTGAATAGCAAGACGCCAAGACAAGATTATGGTGAGAGCAACAGAACAATGGTGGATACACTAGCTGAGGTGGCCAGAAGGGCCGACGTGAGCTGTGATGTACATGTGGGTCAGTGGGCCATCGGCAGCAAATCTCTTTGATCAGGCAAGCGCCAGACTAGCTTGGCCCATTGCAGAGCTTTGAGGAATCAGACACAAATGGAACATCTAGGAACATATGGAACATCTCGTCCCAGAGCACACGCAAGGCTAAGCTTGTTATATCTCAGCATCGATATTATATCTTAGCTCGATGTTCACACCATTGAGCGCGCACACCTCAGTTTTCGCACCTCTAGGGACATATTGAACTCGGATCACACACGGTGCATGTTCCTAGTCCTGCCTGAGTCTTCCCTAACGAGCCACGTATGTGACACGGTAACATCACAAAACATGACTGCACATTCCTGACTTTACGTTGAGTCACGTGCAAACATGACTCACGAAATCGTAATGACACGATTGCAAACAATACAAGGCTAACGCGTCGGTCTGGAGTTTTGTGACTCTGATCGCGGGTTCTAACCCCACACGCAAACTTTACTGTCGAGCAATAATCTCCATTCATAAAGCTGACTTTACACATCAGCTTCTCGTAAAGCTGCTAAAGGCAGTAGCCCCTAAAGTCTCATCCTCAGGCAAGTTCATGTAACAAATTCTTGTAAACTTGCCACGAACAGTACCTTCAAGTTTGGCCACTTGACTTACTGACCATAAAAATCATTAAGTCACTCCGCGGTGAGTCTTCGTGCCAAGGCTGCGTCAAAAGCAGAAATTCTGGTCAGAAATTAATCCCAAACTTTCCGTCTGGGAAGCAGCCTGAGAAGTTTATTAGTAAAGAGTTCTAAAGGATTCTCTTCTTGATTTCAAATATTTTTGTTTCCACTTACTGACGCTTGGAGATTGTTTGCACACTTTTCTGTATATTTTTTTAAGAACATAAGAACATAAGAATGGAGGAACACTGAAGAAGGCATACAAGGCAGGTCCTTATCAAAACGACCTCTACCGAAAGCTACCCAAGAAATAACTCCATTACCCAATGACACTAATCAAACCCAGCCCCTCACACTTATATATTTGTTCAATCTCTTCTTAAAGCTACCCAAGGTCCTAGCCTCTATCACCCCACTGGGAAAATTGTTCCACGCATCCACAACTCTGTTAGAAAACCAGTACTTACCTATGTCGGCCGTCTCCCACCGAGGCAGGGTAACCCAAAAAGAAAGAAAATCCCCAAAAAGAAAATACTTTCATCATCATTCAACACTTTCACCTCACTCACACATAATCACTGTTTTTGCAGAGGTGCTCAGAATACAACAGTTTAGAAGCATATACGTATAAAGATACACAACATATCCCTCCAAACTGCCAATATCCCGAACCCCTCCTTTACAGTGCAGGCAGTATACTTCCCATTTCCAGGACTCAAGTCCGGCTATATAAAAATAACCGGTTTCCCTGAATCCCTTCACTAAATATTACCCTGCTCACACTCCAACAGCTCGTCAGGTCCCAAATACCATTCGTCTCCATTCACTCCTATCGAACACGCTCACGCACGCCTGCTGTACATATTCTGTACAAATTCACATAATATGTGAATATGATGGTATACAGTACCACTAGTTAAGTTAGATGTTTGTGCAACAGTTAGGGATCTCTATTCGAGGGGCCCGGTGGCCTGGTGGCTAAAGCTCCCGCTTCACACACGGAGGGCCCGGGTTCGATCCCCAGCGGGGTAGAAACATTTCGACACGTTTCCTTACATCTGTTGTCCTGTTCACCTAGCAGCAAATAGGTACCTGGGTGTTAGTCGACTGGTGTGGGTCGCATCCTGGGGGACAAGATTAAGGACCCCAATGGAAATAAGTTAGACAGTCCTCGATGACGCACTGACTTTCTTGGGTTATCCTGGGTGGCTAACCCTCCGGGGTTAAAAATCCGAACGAAATCTTATCTTATCCGAAACGTTTCACCTGCACAGTAGGTTTCTTCAGTCGAATATAGAGGCTTCAGAAACAGCAGAGATGTAAAGATATAATCAGACCATCACCCTCAAAGACGCAGTTTTGAGTTAATGGCTCCAGATGTTCAGTAACTCAGAGTATTTCTTTTTTCCATACCAGGAGTATACCTGGAGAGGGTTTCGGGGGTCAACGCCCCCGCGGCCCGGTCTGCGACTAGGCCTCATGGTGGATCAGGGCCTGATCAACCAAGGTGTTACTGTTGGCCGCATGTATCCCGACGTACGAGCCACAGCCCGGCTAGTCAGGTACTGACTTTAGGTGCCTGTCCAGTGCCTGCTTGAAGACAGCTATTGGTAATCCCCCTTATGTATGCTGGGAGGCAGTTGAACAGTCTTGGTCCTCTGACACTTACTGTTCTGTCTGTTGTCGTGCTAGTGGCACTCCTGCTTTTCATTGTGGGGATGTTACATCGTCTGCCGAGTCTATTGCTTTCATAGGGAGTTATTTTTGTGTGCAAGTTTGGTACTAATCCCTCTAGGATTTTCCAAGTCTATATAATCATGTATCTCTCCCTCCTGCGTTCTAGGGAGTACAAGTTTAGGAACTTCAAGCTTTCCCAGTAACTGAGGTGTTTTATGGCAGTTATATATACCGTGAAGGCTCTCTGTGCATTTTCTAGGTCAGCAATTTCACCTGCCTTGAAGGGTCATTTGAAGGGTCTATTTTTCAGGTCCTTTACGAGGCTGTGATGAGCAATAGTCGACAGCTTATAGGTAACAACAAGAAATGTTAAGAAGCTTGTCCATACCTCTCGCCTCGCCCAAAGATCAAACCTAGTTACTGTCGGGTAAGAGCCGTACGCGGTACCATTGCATTACAAGGAGACACGATGCGTGCCAATCCACCCGACCTTTATTATGCTTCGTCAGTTTTATGGGTTAATTATTTTATTCAATTTCTTTAAGCTCCCTGTTAACCTACATAGATAATGACCAATAATTAAAAGTTAGAATTACATTAAGATACATTTATATTGTGTCGTGAGGTTCGACCCCAGGACACATTGTCCCACCTCAAGAGACAACACAACGTACGTGTCACCCTGTCCACTACGGCATCGATCCTACAAATAACATGAGCCTAGCGTACTAGGCTTGTTTCATGTTGCGAGAACACTCGCGGCAGGGGATACCCAAGGATTATTTTCGGCCTCCTGTTTGAATACCCTCCTCCACAAGCAGTCTATATAGCAATGAAACGAAACAAGTGGTATTGAATCATTTACCAAACTGTGGCAGGCGCGACAATGTGTTGTGGGGTCGAACCCTGGCTTGCCGCAGTTTGGTAAATTAATATATATATATATATATATATATATATATATATATATATATATATATATATGCATATATATATATAAGACACAATGAGGTCAACGACATCATTAAGAGAACCCTTGCTACAGCTGGATGCCCTGCCGAGAGGGAGCCACGATCACTTGCAGCAAACAATACCCACAACCCAGCAAACCGCCCCGACGGGATCACCATCTATCCTTGGAAGAATGGCAAGCTCTTAGCATGGGACTATACCTGTGTGTCCACACTGGCTGACACCTATATCCATCACAGTGTGGGGCGACAGGGAGGAGCTGCTGACCACAGGGAGGAGTACAAGATCAGCAAGTACAGGGACATTAGTATATATATGAAATTGTGTACATATGGTACATACACATTAACACTACCTCACGACTAAGAGTTACTTATATACTTATACACACACGCGCACACACACTGCAGGAAGTCCTTCGACACAGTTCCTCACGAGAGATAAGTGCAGAAGCTAGAGGATCAGGCGCATATAACAGGAAGGGCACTGTAATGGATCAGAGAATACCTGACAGGGAGGCAACAACGAGTCATGGTAAGTGATGAGGTATCACAGTGGGCACCTGTGATGAGCGGGGTCCCACAGGGGTCGGTCCTAGGACCTGTGCTGTTTTTGGTATATGTGAATGACATGGAAGGGTTAGACTCAGAGGTGCCCCTGTTCGCAGATGATGTGAAGTTAATGAGGATAATTAAATCAGATGAGGATCAGGCAGGACTACAAAGAGACCTGGACAGACTGGACACCTGGTCCAGCAACTGGTTCCTCGAATATAACCCCGACAAATGCAAAGTCATGAAGATCGGGGAAGAGCAAAGAAGATTACAGACGGAGTATAGGCTAGGTGGCCAAAGACTGCAAACCTCGCTCAAGGGGAAAGATCTTGGGGTGAGTATAACACCGAGCATGTCTCCGGAAGCACACATCAACCAGATAACTGCTGCAGCATATGGGCGCCTGGCAAACCTGAGAACAGCGTTCCGATACCTTAGTAAGGAATCGTTCAAGACACTGTACACCGTGTACGTCAGGCCCATACTGGAGTATGCAGCACCTGTTTGGAACCCGCACTTGATCAAGCACGTCAAGAAATTAGAGAAAGTGCAAAGGTTTGCGACAAGGTTAGTTCCAGAGCTAAGGGGAATGTCCTATGAAGAAAGGTTAAGGGAAATCAGCCTGACGACACTGGAGGACAGGAGGGTTAGGGGAGACATGATAACGATATGCAAAATACTGCGTGGAATAGATAAGGTGGACAAAGACAGGATGTTCCAGAGAGGGGACACAGAAACATAGGGTCAGGAAGTGGAATATTCTAGCAAGTGATGTAGGGAAGGCAGGCACCATACATAGCTTCAAGACGAGGTACGATAAAGCTCGTGGAGCAGGGAGAAAGAGAACCTAGCAGCGATCAGCGAAGAGGCGGGTCCACGAGCCGAGTCTCGACCCCTACAACCAAAATTAGGTGAGTACAATTAGACGAGTACAATTAGGCGAGAACACACACACACACACCACATACCTAGTATTATGAAAATAGGTGTAGTATGGCCTGCACACCTGGTTGTAATGGGATCAAAATGATGCAAGCAAAACTCAACAGCAGTATATGACTTGTATTTTCTTCACCAACTAGAGAAGTTGGTTTTACAATAATATAAGAGTAAATGTGCAAGACGACCAGCAGCCCAAGCAAGTCTGCCAGTTTGCTTATCACAAGTGAACCACATTGCATCACAGCTTTCGCGGACTTGTCTGTGATAGGCCGATGAAATGAGATACTGAAAAAACGATGGGGCCCCCTATTGGCTGTTAAATACTTAGCACCTGGTTCGCTGATTGGGAGGCAGCCTATATGGTAGTGTGACATACGTCGAATAAAATGCATCATACTAAGTAGCATGCCACACCTAGGAAGCGTGCAAGTACTGTAGCTCTTAGGAAATATGCAGATTTGAGTATCAGACAGATCGCGGAAAAGTTCAGCCTAACAAAGTCAACTGTTGATCGGATTCTGAAGAGAGCTGACGACACTGGTGATGGTGGAACGCTGCATCGAAGATGTGGACGAAAACGCAAAACAACACCTCACGATAATAGGGTAATAATAAGAAATAGTGTGAAGGATCCAAAGGAAACCAGCAAAGATCTAGAGAGAGATTTGGCTTCAGCTGGCGTAAATATTGATTCCTAAACTGCTCGACAAAGGCGACTTGAAGTTTGCTGAACCGTCAGAAAGCAGGTAAAGAAACAGTTGTTGACTGATACCATGAAGAAAAAAACGGCAGCAGGGGGCACTCGATCATAAGGAATGGATGACACACAAATGGGTGCAGATCAGTGGTAGCGAGACGAAGCAAAGACGAACCTCTTCAGAAAATACACAATCAACAAACGACAAAACATCCACCTAAGATGTTGTTTAGGGGTAGTTTTTCTGCTAAATGCCCTGTTGAGGGAAGGATGAACAGTGACATATACAAGACAATCCTCTCAACTCATTTCCTTCCCATTGTGGATCGAAACTTTCCTGATGGAGAAGGCATCTTCCAGCAGCATCTTGCTCCATGCCACACTTCCAGAAAAATGCCGACATTTTACGGCTAAGCGTTCTAAATTATCCTGGAAACTCTCCAGACCTCAACACAATTGAGAATCTTCGGGCAATAACCAAACACATGATCAGCTGTAAAGAAGCTAATTATCTCTGTTATAAGGACTGGGTACTACGGTGAAAAACTTGTAAATACCAAAGCGTGTTGCAATACTTATAAAAGCAAAGGGTAGTCATATCTCTTAATAAATAATGTCATATCAGTATCGTATATTTCTCAAAAACACATTAATTTTCCAAATAAATGTCTTATGCATACTGGTGTACGCATACACTATCGACAAGCGCCTTTGACAACCAGTAACTAATATAATAGGCCAAGTAATGAATAATGACATTATAACTTCAGAGAAATTAAATTCAATACTTAACTTTCTTCTATTATTTAGTACTCAATTTTCAATAAACATTCCCTTATTCATCGACAATAGACATTATGCTTAAAAAAAAAAAAAAGATATGGGTATCGGGCGAAAATCTTGGAAGGAATGGTCCCAAATCTGCACACAGAAATCACTATCTACGAAAGTAAAAGACTGGGCAGGCGATGCAAAATGCCCCCAATAAAAAGTAGGGGCACCATTGGTACACTAAGGGAAAACACCATAAGTGTCCGGGGCCCAAGACTGTTCAACAGCCTCCCATCAAGCATTAGGGGAATTACCAATAAGCCCCTGGCTGCCTTCAAGAGAGAGCTGGACAGATACCTAAAGTCAGTGCCGGATCAGCCGGGCTGTGGCTCGTACGTTGGACAGCGTGCGGCCAGCAGTAACAGCCTAGTTGATCAGGCCCTGATCCATCGGGAGGCCTGGTCATGGACCGGGCCGCGGGGGCGTTGATCCCCGGAATAACCTCAAGGTAACCTCCAGGTATAGTCAAAAATTATCGAATCGCTATAACCCTAACATGAATAACCAATATAATTATTATAACCATACCTAAGAGCTAAACCCGTCTATATATAACCAAAAGTAATTTATATTCGCTGGAGCGTGTGCCATTCAATACGTCACAGTGTTGTAAGTCTCCACCAGTTAAAATTGAGATCAAAGAAATGAAACTTATATTCAGCTTCCTGATATATTTGAAGTTGATAGAAAGACGCGAATCCTTCAGTTTATCTACAAGGTATCAAAAAAAAAAAAAGGTACGGGTGGGGATGGAACTCGCGGTGCGTCACCCACCGCGAGTTCAATTCCCGCCCGTACCGTCATTTCTTCACAGTCACGTCATTACAATTTCTTGAGTCAAGCTACAGGGTGTAAAAATGTTTCTCGGGTCACACTGACATGATATCTTTCATTCATCTCAACCAAACTTCGTCATGAAGTCAAGCACGAGAAATAATTTGGTTTTTGAGTCGACCTTAAAATAAATAACTATAGTTGGATTTATGCCGTAAGATCTCCCTTAGAATACGTTGACTGGAAAAGAGTTGTAACAAACACGTTCCACGACTCGCTTTCATTATGACAACATTCCGCTCTGTATAGAGTATTATCAGGTCATATAAGCTGATAATTGGTCATATGACATAGTTGTCTAAGAGGAGGGGGCCAGGAGCTAAGTCTCGACCACCCCACAAACACAAACACGAGAGTGCACAAAACAAGTCGAGTGTCTGTCGAAAAGTTCATTTAACAAGCGGTAACACACACACACACACACACACACACACACACACACACACACACTCTCTCTCTCTCTCTCTCTCTCTCTCTCTCTCTCTCTCTCTCTCTCTCTATACAAAACATTGTCATAATTAAACCTTGTTTAACATCGTATGACTTTAATTTCGTTGACAGTACAGTACTGTATTTTTATCCAATTTGTCTAAAATCAAAAATATTTTCTGTAACGAACTTTCTCACCAGTTCAATATTTTTCTCTATTTATATTTTCTTCTACCTAGACTCACGAAATAGTAATAACACGATTGCAACACGTCGGTCTGGAGTTTTGAGACACTGACCGCGGGTTCTAACCCCTCCCGTGGTATGGTTCTAACTAAACGCATACTATACTATTCAGTCTTACAACAAAAAAACTTATTGTTAACTATATGTTATTTAGAAATGGACCAGGAGCTAGAGACAGATGTTTAGCTAATCAAACAGTTAAATTGGAATTACTCATAACGAGACTAAGTTGACAAACACTGATGTTTAAGTAGTCGAGACATAAATTTTTGATTCTGGAATGTTAACTTGGTTTATATTTAACTTGGTTTATATTTAACTTGGTTTATATTTAACTTGGTTTATATTTAACTTGGTTTATATTTAACTTGGTTTATATTTAACTTGGTTTATATTTAACTTGGTTTATATTTAACTTAGTTTATATTTAACTTGGTTTATATTTAACTTGGTTTATATTTAACTTGGTTTATATTTAACTTGGTTTATATTTAACTTGGTTTATATTTAACTTGGTTTATATTTAACTTGGTTTATATTTAACTTGGTTTATATTTAACTTGGTTTATATTTAACTTGGTTTATATTTAACTTGGTTTATATTTAACTTGGTTTATATTTAACTTGGTTTATATTATTAAAATTTTTATTTAAGAATGTGTTGGAATAATTAAAGATTTATATATTCAAACTACTCATTAATTTCTATTTAAGAATGTGTTGGAAAAATTAAAGATTTATATATTGGATTACTTTGCTAGTTTATTTTTCATTTGATTTGTCTGGAATTTGTCTGTATTGATTTCAGAATTATGACTGATTCTTTATTTTCAGTTGTTCTGAGGCGAGTTAAAATAATTTACATTATTAATTATAATTTTTAGGAAGGGCTAAACCCGTAGGATTATGCAGCCCCTGTGGGGGGAGGGGGTTGGAAAATTAAATTTCCTAGATCAAGAGCCCCTCTCTAGCGTCCAGGAACTTCCCTTGAGGGGTGAAATAAATTATAAATATCTGAAACAACGTCATGGAACAATGCTCTTCTCCAGACTGAGGGACTGACCACCTCAAAACTTTAAGGGTGATGGACTGATTACATCGTCTTCAAGTATCTTCTGCTTCTATCAACTTTTCTGTACTTGACTGAAGAAGCCTACTGGGTAGGCGAAACGTTTCATAATAAAGATACCTAACTGTTGCATATGTGTCTTACCTAACAACGTCAGTGTAACGATAATGTTACAGTTGTTCTTTGAAGATTGACATTATTTTTTTACCCTCAGGGGAGGGATGAAAATTTCTTGCTTAAAGTTATAAGAAGAAAGTTAAACTATCATTGTACAAGACAATAAAAATACACCTACGTATTAATGTCAGACGTCAATGGTTAATATTCATTATTACCAGACAATACACAGCTGGAATCGCTGAGACTCGGTTATGGTGAAGGAATCACTTGTGCCCCAGTTTAGTTTAATATGTTTATTATGCTCCCCATACCCATGCTGTGGGCGGCAGTCAAAAGACATCACAAGGTGACATCACAAGGATGTGTGATGTCACCGTGGTTGTTTAATATATTTATAGATGGGGTTGTAAGAGAAGTAAATGCGAGGGTCTTGGCAAGAGGCGTGGAGTTAAAAGATAAAGAATCACACACAAAGTGGGAGTTGTCACAGCTGCTCTTTGCTGATGACACTGTGCTCTTGGGAGATTCTGAAGAGAAGTTGCAGAGATTGGTGGATGAATTTGGTAGGGTGTGCAAAAGAAGAAAATTAAAGGTGAATACAGGAAAGAGTAAGGTTATGAGGTTAACAAAAAGATTAGGTGATGAAAGATTGAATATCAGATTGGAGGGAGAGAGTATGGAGGAGGTGAACGTATTCAGATATTTGGGAGTGGACGTGTCAGCAGATGGGTCTATGAAAGATGAGGTGAATCATAGAATTGATGAGGGAAAAAGAGTGAGTGGTGCACTTAGGAGTCTGTGGAGACAAAGAACTTTGTCCTTGGAGGCAAAGAGGGGGATGTATGAGAGTATAGTTTTACCAACGCTCTTATATGGGTGTGAAGCATGGGTGATGAATGTTACAGCGAGGAGAAGGCTGGAGGCAGTGGAGATGTCATGTCTGAGGGCAATGTGTGGTGTGAATATAATGCAGAGAATTCGTAGTTTGGAAGTTAGGAGGAGGTGCGGGATTACCAAAACTGTTGTCCAGAGGGCTGAGGAAGGGTTGTTGAGGTGGTTCGGACATGTAGAGAGAATGGAGCGAAACAGAATGACTTCAAGAGTGTATCAGTCTGTAGTGGAAGGAAGGCGGGGTAGGGGTCGGCCTAGGAAAGGTTGGAGGGAGGGGGTAAAGGAGGTTTTGTGTGCGAGGGGCTTGGACTTCCAGCAGGCATGCGTGAGCGTGTTTGATAGGAGTGAATGGAGACAAATGGTTTTTAATACTTGACGTGCTGTTGGAGTGTGAGCAAAGTAACATTTATGAAGGGATTCAGGGAAACCGGCAGGCCGGACTTGAGTCCTGGAGGTGGGAAGTACAGTGCCTGCACTCTGAAGGAGGGGTGTTAATGTTGCAGTTTAAAAGCTGTAGTGTAAAGCACCCTTCTGGCAAGACAGTGATGGAGTGAATGATGGTGAAAGTTTTTATTTTTCGGGCCACCCTGCCTTGGTGGGAATCGGCCAGTGTGATAATAAAAAAAAATAATAAAAAAAATAATTGGTCCAGGGACTGGACTCCAAAGTTTTGATAGCTGTGTCCCAGTCACAGAAAGAATCACTGATTCTCCGCCACATAGATAATATTGAGTCGATGTGGTCCGTCTAATTTATCAACATGTCGGTTCTGTGAACCATTCATCTACAATCCTGTCAGACACTGCAACTTCTTGGGATCGTAATACCTGGGAATTCTTCACTTGCCTAACCCTTGGGCACGACCTACTTCCACATTGGACAAACGTGATACCACCTACGACTGCTGCACCTCTCCTGCCTACGGTATATAAGCTATTTCACGAAGATAATCATTGACACTCAAGCGAGGAGACACACAATTCTCTAAAACACTTGTCATGACGCAATTTCATGATAAAGCATTTCATTTACAATCATTAAGAGCGTCATGTGGTGGCACAGCAAGGGTTGCCTGTCACTTCAGGAGGAGGATTGTGGAGAGCACTATTGGGTGGGTTTAAGCTTAACAAAGATAGTGAGTTTTAGACTTAAGTTTTGACAAGATTTCAACTCGTCAATAAGAACAAATCAATGCAGGTAAATTTAAGGGTATGGGGTTAAAATGGATTTACATTGAGGCTGACACTTAGACTACGCGAGGGTAGGAAATTTTAAGTGAATATCGACAGGACGATCCGACATTTGAATATCGGCAGAACGCTACTACATTTGAATATCGGCAGGACGCACCCATATTTGAATATCGGCAGGACGCTACTACATTTGAATATCGGCAGGACGCTCCAACATTTGAATATCGGCAGGACGCTCCCAACATCAGAACATCGGCAGGACGCTCCCAACATCTGAATATCGGCAGGACGCTCCCAACATCAGAACATCGGCAGGACGCTCCCAACATCTGAATATCGGCAGGACGCTCCCAACATCAGAACATCGGCAGGACGCTCCCAACATCTGAATATCGGCAGGACGCTCCCAACATCTGAATATCGGCAGGACGCTCCCAACATCAGAATATCGGCAGGACGCTCCCAACATCAGAATATCGGCAGGACGCTCCCAACATCTGAATATCGGCAGGACGCTCCCAACATCAGAATATCGGCAGGACGCTCCCAACATCAGAATATCGGCAGGACGCTCCCAACATCTGAATATCGGCAGGACGCACCCAACATCTGAATATCGGCAGGACGCTCCCAACATCAGAATATCGGCAGGACGCTCCCAACATCAGAACATCGGCAGGACGCTCCCAACATCAGAATATCAACAGGACGCTCCCAACATCAGAACATCGGCAGGACGCTCCCAACATCAGAACATCGGCAGGACGCTCCCAACATCTGAACATCGTTGGGTTTACATAAGGTTGATAATAATGTTCTTAATAAAGGAAAATTAAAACATGTTGAAAATCATCACGTAAAACAAAATTACGTAAAATAGTTTTTGTTTACAATATGGAGATGACCTCGTCTTGTAGCTCATGATGCTAAAAAACAATAAAAAAAAAACAGGTACATAATTTCGGAAATGTCCCGAAATGTAGAAAGTCGATGAAAAAATTACGAGAATTTTATGAAATCAAGGACAGTGGAACCTCAAAAATCGAACTGCTCCCAACTCAACCAATTATGTAAGTGTATTTTTGTAAGTGCTTTTATAAGTGTATTTTTGAGGGTCTGAAATGGTCTAATCTAATTCACATTATTCCTGATGGGAATAAATTCGTTCGGTAGTGGCACTCGAACAGCCTTCTGGACCGAAGAAAGTTCGGTATTTGAGGTTCCACTCTAGTTTTTTATATTAAAATACGGGAAATTATACTGTTTGTACATCTCAGTCAATAATATACATTCAGCATCTTGAAAATTCTGAGAATTTATCCCATACGTTTTGCATCACCTCTGGTGATGCTGGAGGAACACAGTTATGTGGCGGTGATGTTGTGGTAGAGGACTGATGGGGAATGGTAATTAATCTAATAATCCAGTCTGTATTCTTCATTACGAAATCAAAGGCAGTTAGTCTGCTCCATGGAATAGGAGAGCTCTTCCAATTCCTTGGACCAAGAGTCATTCAGTATCTTGTAGACACCATCATTATCCCATAATAGGTGTCGGGTTTAAAATCTGTCTTCTCTGGAGGTTAATGTTGAGAGTCACCTAACACTAACACGAAAAATCTCTGGAATATTTACTAAGACGACCTTTAAGTCGATATACACTGGCAGATATACACATCCCAGTGTATATAGTCTGTTACTTATAAACCATACCACGGGTGAGGTTTGAACCCGCGGTCAGAGAGTCTCAAAAGTCCAAACCGCGGGTTCAAACCCCACTCGTGATATGGTTTGTTTGCAATCGTGTCATTACGATTTCGTGAGTCGTGTTACTTACATTTTCCGTTATCATACAATTGGATATCATCACGGACTAAAGACAATTTATCTAACGTTACCTAACCACAAAATGGTTTTATGTAACTTGCTTACTACATCTAAGATACTAAAACGACGGACCTGGATTAACTTAATCGATGAAAATAGACGTGAGAAAGCACTAAGATACGTTTATTAGAAAACGTTTCGGTCCTGGGACCAGGTAAACTCAAGGTAAATACCAAAACGACGTATTTATCCACATGCCATTTTAAACCAATTTGTCGGTATCATTTACCAAGGTTTATACCAACTTGATATTTGACGAAAAAAAGGCACAATGCCGTGATTCGAACAATACACAGATAACCTGCACATAAGGAGATTACGACAACGTTTCGGTCCGACTTGGACCATTTCTAAATCGTACCGCAAAGTCGTAGTAAGTTCCTCTCTATGTGTAGGTTATTTGTGTATTGTTCGAGTCACGGTATTGTGCCTTTTTCTAATTTATAGGCAAAGAATTTCATAAGTCATCCAGGATTTCCATCATATTGGAGACCCTGAGTCAAAGTACGAATTCTGAGAAGCATTTACTGAGGCAACAGACTCTGCCAACCTTCCGTTATCATGCAATTGACTAGTAATTTCAACGACTGAGAATCCCAGCTGTGACAAATCATCAACTGCCTCATCATCCTTAGGTAGATTGATGTGTAAGTATGGTTCAGAAATGGTGATGCGTTGTGTTTGCTTGACCTCCTCTGCTCAAATAACATAGGAGAGTAAACAAGGAAAACAGGAATACTGAGAATAACTTCTTTTGCTTGAAAATGTCTCAGAGTTTGGAGAAATAACTGCTACTACGAACACAATGCTGAGAGTATAGAGCTCAAAGAAACTCGTACAACTGTTCTGAAAGTAAATAATTATTCTATTGAATTATTAATAATCAGTAGGATTACCCACAAAGTCGAAATAATATCTTAGAAACTGAGTTGTGTTCATTTATTGTAAATAATTAACACAAAGGATTTACAATAAATGAACACAACTCAATAATGACCAAACGAAAACTCTCTGAATATTTATTATATTTCTTGATGAATAGTCAATTAAAATTTACTAAATAATTATTGTATTTTTTTCGTGAGAAGTTAAACCCAAAATACAGTCACGAAATCAGAACAACTACGACAAGAAATTATTATTTAAATGATAATTAGAACCTAAACCCGCTACGAACTGTGAGAATGTTTACTGTCCTGCCACAAGCTAAAACATTATACGAACTGTGAGAATGTTTACTGTCCTGCCACAAGCTAAAACATTATACGAACTGTGAGAATGTTTACTGTCCTGCCACAAGCTAAAACATTATACTGTGAGAATGTTTACTGTCCTGCCACAAGCTAAAACATTATACTGTGAGAATGTTTACTGTCCTGCCACAAGCTAAAACATTATACTGTGAGAATGTTTACTGTCCTGCCACAAGCTAAAACATTATACTGTGAGAATGTTTACTGTCCTGCCACAAGCTAAAACATTATACTGTGAGAATGTTTACTGTCCTGCCACAAGCTAAAACATTATACTGTGAGAATGTTTACTGTCCTGCCACAAGCTAAAACATTATACTGTGAGAATGTTTACTGTCCTGCCACAAGCTAAAACATTATACGAACTGTGAGAATGTTTACTGTCCTGCCACAAGCTAAAACATTATACTGTGAGAATGTTTACTGTCCTGCCACAAGCTAAAACATTATACTGTGAGAATGTTTACTGTCCTGCCACAAGCTAAAACATTATACTGTGAGAATGTTTACTGTCCTGCCACAAGCTAAAACATTATACTGTGAGAATGTTTACTGTCCTGCCACAAGCTAAAACATTATACGAACTGTGAGAATGTTTACTGTCCTGCCACAAGCTAAAACATTATACTGTGAGAATGTTTACTGTCCTGCCACAAGCTAAAACATTATACTGTGAGAATGTTTACTGTCCTGCCACAAGCTAAAACATTATACTGTGAGAATGTTTACTGTCCTGCCACAAGCTAAAACATTATACTGTGAGAATGTTTACTGTCCTGCCACAAGCTAAAACATTATACGAACTGTGAGAATGTTTACTGTCCTGCCACAAGCTAAAACATTATACTGTGAGAATGTTTACTGTCCTGCCACAAGCTAAAACATTATACTGTGAGAATGTTTACTGTCCTGCCACAAGCTAAAACATTATACTGTGAGAATGTTTACTGTCCTGCCACAAGCTAAAACATTATACTGTGAGAATGTTTACTGTCCTGCCACAAGCTAAAACATTATACTGTGAGAATGTTTACTGTCCTGCCACAAGCTAAAACATTATACTGTGAGAATGTTTACTGTCCTGCCACAAGCTAAAACATTATACGAACTGTGAGAATGTTTACTGTCCTGCCACAAGCTAAAACATTATACTGTGAGAATGTTTACTGTCCTGCCACAAGCTAAAACATTATACTGTGAGAATGTTTACTGTCCTGCCACAAGCTAAAACATTATACTGTGAGAATGTTTACTGTCCTGCCACAAGCTAAAACATTATACTGTGAGAATGTTTACTGTCCTGCCACAAGCTAAAACATTATACTGTGAGAATGTTTACTGTCCTGCCACAAGCTAAAACATTATACGAACTGTGAGAATGTTTACTGTCCTGCCACAAGCTAAAACATTATACTGTGAGAATGTTTACTGTCCTGCCACAAGCTAAAACATTATACTGTGAGAATGTTTACTGTCCTGCCACAAGCTAAAACATTATACTGTGAGAATGTTTACTGTCCTGCCACAAGCTAAAACATTATACTGTGAGAATGTTTACTGTCCTGCCACAAGCTAAAACATTATACGAACTGTGAGAATGTTTACTGTCCTGCCACAAGCTAAAACATTATACTGTGAGAATGTTTACTGTCCTGCCACAAGCTAAAACATTATACTGTGAGAATGTTTACTGTCCTGCCACAAGCTAAAACATTATACTGTGAGAATGTTTACTGTCCTGCCACAAGCTAAAACATTATACTGTGAGAATGTTTACTGTCCTGCCACAAGCTAAAACATTATACTGTGAGAATGTTTACTGTCCTGCCACAAGCTAAAACATTATACTGTGAGAATGTTTACTGTCCTGCCACAAGCTAAAACATTATACGAACTGTGAGAATGTTTACTGTCCTGCCACAAGCTAAAACATTATACTGTGAGAATGTTTACTGTCCTGCCACAAGCTAAAACATTATACTGTGAGAATGTTTACTGTCCTGCCACAAGCTAAAACATTATACTGTGAGAATGTTTACTGTCCTGCCACAAGCTAAAACATTATACTGTGAGAATGTTTACTGTCCTGCCACAAGCTAAAACATTATACTGTGAGAATGTTTACTGTCCTGCCACAAGCTAAAACATTATACGAACTGTGAGAATGTTTACTGTCCTGCCACAAGCTAAAACATTATACTGTGAGAATGTTTACTGTCCTGCCACAAGCTAAAACATTATACTGTGAGAATGTTTACTGTCCTGCCACAAGCTAAAACATTATACTGTGAGAATGTTTACTGTCCTGCCACAAGCTAAAACATTATACTGTGAGAATGTTTACTGTCCTGCCACAAGCTAAAACATTATACTGTGAGAATGTTTACTGTCCTGCCACAAGCTAAAACATTATACGAACTGTGAGAATGTTTACTGTCCTGCCACAAGCTAAAACATTATACTGTGAGAATGTTTACTGTCCTGCCACAAGCTAAAACATTATACTGTGAGAATGTTTACTGTCCTGCCACAAGCTAAAACATTATACTGTGAGAATGTTTACTGTCCTGCCACAAGCTAAAACATTATACTGTGAGAATGTTTACTGTCCTGCCACAAGCTAAAACATTACGAAACATAAAAGCAACAACCATTCGTTTCTTTCACTTATCGTCCAATTTCGTTCATATATGCTGACATTTAAGATGCATATATGTATTTAAACATTTTTTGACCAAGTTTCAATAAAACCACAAAAAATAAAAAAAATTGGGCGCAATAATAATTCACCTAACTGAAAGACTTTGTAAATTTGAGAAGACAATTTGGACACTTTCACTGATGAGTGAAAACTTCAAAAGAGAAATTTATGATCAGTCAAAATATAAAATAATCACGATATTAATTTTTATAATGAAAGTGTTGTATATCAATATAAAGAATTATATAAAGAAATAAAATATACACAATGTATATTGTGATACAAATACATCACTAGCAACACTGGCAGTGGTGGAGTGGTGGTGTAGGTGTGCCAGTGGTGGAGTGGTGGTGTAGGTGTGGCAGTGGTGGAGTGGTGGTGTAGGTGTGGCTGTGGTGGAGTGGTGGTGCAGGTGTGGCAGTGGAGTGGTGGTGCAGGTGTTGCAGTGGTGGAGTGGTGGTGTAGGTGTTGCAGTGGTGGAGTGGTGGTGTAGGTGTGGCAGTGGTGGAGTGGTGGTGTAGGTGTGGCAGTGGTGGAGTGGTGGTGTAGGTGTGGCAGTGGTGGAGTGGTGGTGTAGGTGTGGCAGTGGTGGAGTGGTGGTGTAGGTGTGGCAGTGGTGGAGTGGTGGTGTAGGTGTGGCAGTGGTGGAGTGGTGGTGTAGGTGTGGCAGTGGTGGAGTGGTGGTGTAGGTGTGGCAGTGGTGGAGTGGTGGTGTAGGTGTGGCAGTGGTGGAGTGGTGGTGTAGGTGTGGCAGTGGTGGAGTGCTGGTGTAGGTGTGGCAGTGGTGGAGTGGTGGTGTAGGTGTGGCAGTGGTAGAGTGGTGGTGTAGGTGTGGCAGTGGTGGAGTGGTGGTGAAGGTGTGGCAGTGGTGGAGTGGTGGTGTAGGTGTGGCAGTGGTGGTGGTGGTGATAGTGGTGGTGTAGGTGTGGCAGTGGTGGAGTGGTGGTGTAGGTGTGGCAGTGGTGGAGTGGTGGTGTAGGTGTGGCAGTGGTGGAGTGGTGGTGTAGGTGTGGCAGTGGTGGAGTGGTGGTGTAGGTGTGGCAGTGGTGGAGTGGTGGTGTAGGTGTGGCAGTGGTGGAGTGGTGGTGTAGGTGTGGCAGTGGTGGAGTGGTGGTGTAGGTGTGGCAGTGGTGGAGTGGTGGTGTAGGTGTGGCAGTGGTGGAGTGGTGGTGTAGGTGTGGCAGTGGTGGAGTGGTGGTGTAGGTGTGGCAGTGGTGGAGTGGTGGTGTAGGTGTGGCAGTGGTGGAGTGGTGGTGTAGGTGTGGCAGTGGTGGAGTGGTGGTGTAGGTGTGGCAGTGGTGGAGTGGTGGTGTAGGTGTGGCAGTGGTGGAGTGGTGGTGTAGGTGTGGCAGTGGTGGAGTGGTGGTGTAGGTGTGGCAGTGGTGGAGTGGTGGTGTAGGTGTGGCAGTGGTGGAGTGGTGGTGTAGGTGTGGCAGTGGTGGAGTGGTGGTGTAGGTGTGGCAGTGGTGGAGTGGTGGTGTAGGTGTGGTGGTGTAGGTGTGGCAGTGGTGGAGTGGTGGTGTCGGTGTGGTTGTGGTGGTGTGGTGGTGGTGGTGTGGGTGTGGTGGTGTGGTGGTGTAGGTGTGGCAGTGGAGTGGTGGTGTAGGTGTGGCAGTGGTGGAGTGGTGGTGTAGGTGTGGCAGTGGTGGAGTGGTGGTGTAGGTGTGGCAGTGGTGGAGTGGTGGTGTAGGTGTGGCAGTGGTGGAGTGGTGGTGTAGGTGTGGCAGTGGTGGAGTGGTGGTGTAGGTGTGGCAGTGGTGGAGTGGTGGTGTAGGTGTGGCAGTGGTGGAGTGGTGGTGTAGGTGTGGCAGTGGTGGAGTGGTGGTGTAGGTGTGGCAGTGGTGGAGTGGTGGTGTAGGTGTGGCAGTGGTGGAGTGGTGGTGTAGGTGTGGCAGTGGTGGAGTGGTGGTGTAGGTGTGGCAGTGTGGTTGTGTAGGTGTGGCAGTGGTGGAGTGGTGGTGTAGGTGTGGCAGTGGTGGAGTGGTGGTGTAGGTGTGGCAGTGGTGGAGTGGTGGTGGAGGTGTGGCGGAGTGGTGGTCTAGGTGTGGCAGTGGTGGAGTGGTGGTGTAGGTGTGGCAGTGGTGGAGTGGTGGTGTAGGTGTGGCAGTGGTGGAGTGGTGGTGTAGGTGTGGCAGTGGTGGAGTGGTGGTGTAGGTGTGGCAGTGGTGGAGTGGTGGTGTAGGTGTGGCAGTGGTGGAGTGGTGGTGTAGGTGTGGCAGTGGTGGAGTGGTGGTGTAGGTGTGGCAGTGGTGGAGTGGTGGTGTAGGTGTGGCAGTGGTGGAGTGGTGGTGTAGGTGTGGCAGTGGTGGAGTGGTGGTGTAGGTGTGGCAGTGGTGGAGTGGTGGTGTAGGTGTGGCAGTGGTGGAGTGGTGGTGTAGGTGTGGCAGTGGTGGAGTGGTGGTGTAGGTGTGGCAGTGGTGGAGTGGTGGTGTAGGTGTGGCAGTGGTGGAGTGGTGGTGTAGGTGTGGCAGTGGTGGAGTGGTGGTGTAGGTGTGGCAGTGGTGGAGTGGTGGTGTAGGTGTGGCAGTGGTGGAGTGGTGGTGTAGGTGTGGCAGTGGTGGAGTGGTGGTGTAGGTGTGGCAGTGGTGGAGTGGTGGTGTAGGTGTGGCAGTGGTGGAGTGGTGGTGTAGGTGTGGCAGTGGTGGAGTGGTGGTGTAGGTGTGGCAGTGGTGGAGTGGTGGTGTAGGTGTGGCAGTGGTGGAGTGGTGGTGTAGGTGTGGCAGTGGTGGAGTGGTGGTGTAGGTGTGGCAGTGGTGGAGTGGTGGTGTAGGTGTGGCAGTGGTGGAGTGGTGGTGTAGGTGTGGCAGTGGTGGAGTGGTGGTGTAGGTGTGGCAGTGGTGGAGTGGTGGTGTAGGTGTGGCAGTGGTGGAGTGGTGGTGTAGGTGTGGCAGTGGTGGAGTGGTGGTGTAGGTGTGGCAGTGGTGGAGTGGTGGTGTAGGTGTGGCAGTGGTGGAGTGGTGGTGTAGGTGTGGCAGTGGTGGAGTGGTGGTGTAGGTGTGGCAGTGGTGGAGTGGTGGTGTAGGTGTGGCAGTGGTGGAGTGGTGGTGTAGGTGTGGCAGTGGTGGAGTGGTGGTGTAGGTGTGGCAGTGGTGGAGTGGTGGAGTGGTGGTGTAGGTGGTGTAGGTGTGGCAGTGGTGGAGTGGTGGTGTAGGTGTGGCAGTGGTGGAGTGGTGGTGTAGGTGTGGCAGTGGTGGTGGTAGGTGTGGCAGTGGTGGAGGTGGGCAGTGGTGTAGGTGTGGCAGTGGTGGAGTGGTGGTGTAGGTGTGGCAGTGGTGGAGTGGTGGTGTAGGTGTGGCAGTGGTGGAGTGGTGGTGTAGGTGTGGCAGTGGTGGAGTGGTGGTGTAGGTGTAGCAGTGGTGGAGTGGTGGTGTAGGTGTGGCAGTGGTGGAGTGGTTGTGTAGGTGTGGCAGTGGTGGAGTGGTGGTGTAGGTGTGGCAGTGGTGGAGTGGTGGTGTAGGTGTGGCAGTGGTGGAGTGGTGGTGTAGGTGTGGCAGTGGTGGAGTGGTGGTGTAGGTGTGGCAGTGGTGGAGTGGTGGTGTAGGTGTGGCAGTGGTGGAGTGGTGGTGTAGGTGTGGCAGTGGTGGAGTGGTGGTGTAGGTGTGGCAGTGGTGGAGTGGTGGTGTAGGTGTGGCAGTGGTGGAGTGGTGGTGTAGGTGTGGCAGTGGTGGAGTGGTGGTGTAGGTGTGGCAGTGGTGGAGTGGTGGTGTAGGTGTGGCAGTGGTGGAGTGGTGGTGTAGGTGTGGCAGTGGTGGAGTGGTGGTGTAGGTGTGGCAGTGGTGGAGTGGTGGTGTAGGTGTGGCAGTGGTGGAGTGGTGGTGTAGGTGTGGCAGTGGTGGACTGGTGGTGTAGGTGTGGCAGTGGTGGAGTGGTGGTGTAGGTGTGGCAGTGGTGGAGTGGTGGTGTAGGTGTGGCAGTGGTGGACTGGTGGTGTAGGTGTGGCAGTGGTGGAGTGGTGGTGTAGGTGTGGCAGTGGTGGAGTGGTGGTGTAGGTGTGGCAGTGGTGGAGTGGTGGTGTAGGTGTGGCAGTGGTGGAGTGGTGGTGTAGGTGTGGCAGTGGTGGAGTGGTGGTGTAGGTGTGGCAGTGGTGGAGTGGTGGTGTAGGTGTGGCAGTGGTGGAGTGGTGGTGTAGGTGTGGCAGTGGTGGAGTGGTGGTGTAGGTGTGGCAGTGGTGGACTGGTGGTGTAGGTGTGGCAGTGGTGGAGTGGTGGTGTAGGTGTGGCAGTGGTGGAGTGGTGGTGTAGGTGTGGCAGTGGTGGAGTGGTGGTGTAGGTGTGGCAGTGGTGGACTGGTGGTGTAGGTGTGGCAGTGGTGGAGTGGTGGTGTAGGTGTGGCAGTGGTGGACTGGTGGTGTAGGTGTGGCAGTGGTGGACTGGTGGTGTAGGTGTGGCAGAGGTGGAGTGGTGGTGAAGGAGTGGCAGTGCTGGAGTGGTGGTGTAGGTGTGGCAGTGGTGGACTGGTGGTGTAGGTGTGGCAGTGGTGGAGTGGTGGTGAAGGAGTGGCAGTGCTGGAGTGGTGTTGTAGGTGTGGCAGTGGTGGACTGGTGGTGTAGGTGTGGCAGTGGTGGAGTGGTGGTGTAGGTGTGGCAGTGGTGGACTGGTGGTGTAGGTGTGGCAGTGGTGGAGTGGTTGTGTAGGTGTGGCAGTGGTGAAGTGGTGGTGTAGGTGTGGCAGTGGTGGAGTGGTGGTGTAGGTGTGGCAGTGGTGGAGTGGTGGTGTAGGTGTGGCAGTGGTGGAGTGGTGGTGTAGGTGTGGCAGTGGTGGAGTGGTGGTGTAGGTGTGGCAGTGGTGGAGTGGTGGTGTAGGTGTGGCAGTGGTGGAGTGGTGGTGTAGGTGTGGCAGTGGTGGAGTGGTGGTGTAGGTGTGGCAGTGGTGGAGTGGTGGTGTAGGTGTGGCAGTGGTGGAGTGGTGGTGTAGGTGTGGCAGTGGTGGAGTGGTGGTGTAGGTGTGGCAGTGGTGGACTGGTGGTGTAGGTGTGGCAGTGGTGGACTGATGGTGTAGGTGTAGCAGTGGTGGACTTGTGGTGTAGGTGTGGCACTGGTGGACTGGTGGTGTAGGTGTGGCAGTGGTGGACTGGTGGTGTAGGTGTGGCAGTGGTGGACTGGTGGTGTAGGTGTGGCAGTGGTGGACTGGTGGTGTAGGTGTGGCAGTGGTGGACTGGTGGTGTAGGTGTGGCAGTGGTGGAGTGGTGGTGTAGGTGTGGCAGTGGTGGAGTGGTGGTGTAGGTGTGGCAGTGGTGGACTGGTGGTGTAGTGGAGGAGTGGTGGTGTAGGTGTTGCAGTGGTGGAGTGGTGGTGTAGGTGTGGCAGTGGTGGACTGGTGGTGTAGGTGTGGCAGTGGTGGAGTGGTGGTGTAGGTGTGGCAGTGGTTGACTGGTGGTGTAGGTGTGGCAGTGGTGGACTGGTGGTGTAGGTGTGGCAGTGGTGGAGTGGTGGTGTAGGTGTGGCAGTGGTGGAGTGGTGGTGTAGGTGTGGCATTGGTGGACTGGTGGTGTAGGTGTGGCAGTGGAGGAGTGGTGGTGTAGGTGTGGCAGTGGTGGAGTGGTGGTGTAGGTGTGGCAGTGCTGGAGTGGTGGAGTAGGTGTGGCAGTGGTGGACTAGTGGTGTAGGTGTGGCAGTGGTGGACTGGTGGTGTAGGTGTGGCAGTGGTGGACTGGTGGTATAGGTGTGGCAGTCGTGGTGTGGTGGTGTAGGTGTGGCAGAGGTGGACTGGTGGTGTAGGTGTGGCAGTGGTGGACTGGTGGTATAGGTGTGGCAGAGGTGGCGTGATGGTGTAGGTGTGGCAGTGGTGGACTGGAGGTGTAGGTGTGGCAGTGGTGCAGTGGTGGTGTAGGAGTGGCAGTGGTAGACTGGTGGTTTAGGTGTGGCAGTGTTGCACTGCTGGTGTAGATGTGGCACTGGTTGACTGGTGGTGTAGGTGTGGCACTGGTGGACTGGTGGTGTAAGTGTGGCAGTGGTGGACTGGTGGTGTAGGTGTGGCAGTGGTGGACTGGTGTAGGTGTGGCAGTGGTGCAGTGGTGGTGTAGGTGTGGCAGTGGTGGCGTAGTGGTGTAGGAGTGGCAGTGGTGGACTGGTGGTGTAGGTGTGGCAGTGCTGGAGCGGTGGTGTTGGTGTGGCAGTGGTGGACTGGTGGTGTAGGTGTGGCACTGGTGGACTGGTGGTGTAGGTGTGACAATGGTGGAGTGGTTGTGTAGGTATGCCAGTGGTGGAGTGGTGGTGTAGGTGTGGCAGTGGTGGACTGGTGATGTAGGTGTAGCAGTGGTGGACTGATGGTGTAGGTGTGGCAGTGGTGGACTGGTGGTGTGCGTGTGGCAGTGGTGGTCTGGTGGTGTAGGTGTGGCAGTGGTGGACTGGTGGTGTAGGTGTAGCAGTGGTGGACTGGTGGTGTAGGTGTGGCAGTGGTTAACTGTTGGTGTGCGTGTGACAGTGGTGTACTGGTGGTGTAGGTGTGGCAGTTGTGGACTGGTGGTGTAGGTGTGGCAGTGGTGGAGTGGTGGTGTAGGTGTGGCAGTGCTGGACTGGTGGTGTAGGTGTGGCAGTGGTGGAGTGGTGGTGTAGGTGTGGCAGTGGTGGAGTGGTGGTGTAGGTGTGGCATTGGTGGACTGGTGGTGTAGGTGTGGCAGTGGTGGACTGGTGTAGGTGTGTCACTGGTGGATTGGTGGTGTAGGTGTGGCAGTGGTGGACTGGTGGTGTAGGTGTGGCAGAGGTGGACTGGTGGTGTAGGTGCGGCAGTGGTGGAGTGGTGGTGTAGGTATGGCAGAGGTGGAGTGGTGGTGTAGATGTGGCAGTGGTGGACTGGTGGTGTAGGTGTGGCACTGGTGGACTGGTGGTGTAGGTGTGACAGTGGTGGACTGGTGGTGTAGGTGTGTGGCAGTGGTGGACTGGAGGTGTAGGTGTGGCAGTGGTGCAGTGGTGGTGTAGGAGTGGCAGTGGTAGACTGGTGGTGTAGGTGTGGCAGTGTTGCACTGCTGGTGTAGGTGTGGCAGTGGTGGACTGGTGGTGTAGGTGTGGCACTGGTGGACTGGTGGTGTAGGTGTGGCAGTGGTGGACTGGTGGTGTAGGTGTGGCAGTGGTGGACTGGTGTAGGTGTGGCAGTGGTGCAGTGGTGGTGTAGGTGTGGCAGTGGTGGCGTAGTGGTGTAGGAGTGGCAGTGGTGGACTGGTGGTGTAGGTGTGGCAGTGATGGAGTGGTGGTGTACGTGTGGCACTGGTGGACTGGTGGTGTAGGTGTGGCAGTGGTGGAGTGGTGGTGTAGGTATGGCAGAGGTGGAGTGGTGGTGTAGATGTGGCAGTGGTGGACTGGTGGTGTAGGTGTGGCAGTGGAGGACTGGTGTTAGGTATCGGATTGGTGGACTGGTGGTGTAGGTGTGGCACTGGTGGAGTGGTGGTATAGGTGTGGCACTGGTGGACTGGTGGTTTAGGTGTGGCAGTGGTGGACTGGTGGTGTAGGAGTGGCAGTGGTGGGCTGGTGTTGTGCGTGTGTCAGTGGTGAACTGGTGGTGTAGGTGTGACAGTGGTGGACTGGTGGTGTAGGTGGGGCTGTGGTGGACTGTTGGTGTAGGTGTGGCAGTGGTGGACTGGTGGTGTAGGTGTGGCACTGGTGGACTGGTAGTGTAGTTGTGGCAGTGGTGGACTGGTGGTGTAAGTGTGGCAGTGGTGGACTTGTGGTGTAGGTGTGCCACTGTTGGACTGGTGGCGTAGGTGTGTTAGTGGTGGACTGGTGGCGTAGGTGAGGGAGTTGTGGACTGGTGTAGGTGTGGCAGTGGTGGACTGGTGGTGTTAGGTATGGCAGGGGTGGAGTGGTGGTGTAGGTGTGGCAGTGGTGGAGTGGTGGTGTAGGTGCGGTAGTGGTGGACTGGTGGTGTAGGTGTGGCAGTGGTGGACTGGTGGTGTAGGTGTGGCAGTGGTGGACTTGTGGTGTAGGTGTGGCACTGGTGGACTGGTGCTGTAGGCGTGGCAGTGGTGGACTGGTGGTGTAGGTGTGGCAGTGGTGGACTGGTGGTGTAGGTGTGGCAGTGGTGGACTGGTGGTGTAGGCGTGGAACTGGTGGACTGGTGGTGTAGGTGTGGCACTGGTGGATTGGTGGTGTAGGTGTGGCAGTGGTGGACTGATGGTGTAGGTGTGCCACTGTTGGACTGGTGGTGTAGGTGTGGCAGTGGTGGACTGGTGGTGTGTGTGGCAGTGGTGGACTGGTGGTGTATGTGTGGCAGTGGTGGACTGGTGGTGTAGATGTGGCACTGGTGAACTGGTGGTGTAGGTGTGGCAGTGGTGGACTGATCGTGTAGGTGTGGCAGTGGTGGACTGGTGGTGTAGGTGTGGCATTGGTGGAGCGGTGTTGCAGGTGCGGCAGTGGCTGAGTTATGTAAGTGTGGCAGTCGTGAATTGGTGTAGGTGTGGCAGTGGTGGAGTGGTGTTGCAGGTGTGGCAGTGGTGGACTGGTGGTGCAGGTGCAGCAGTTGTGGAGTGGTTGTATAGTTGTAGCAGTGGTGGACTGGTGGTGGAAGTGTGGCTGTGGTGGACTGATGGTGTAATTGTGGTAGTGGTGGAGTGGTGGTGCAGGTGCGGCAGTGGATGAGTTATGTAAGTGTGGCAGTGATGTAGTGGTAGTGTAGGTGTTGCAGTGCTGCAGTGGTGTTGCAGGTGTGGCAGTGGTGGAGTGGTGGTGTAAGTGTGGCAGTGGTGGACTGGTGGTGTGAGTGTGGCAGTGGTGGACTGATGGTGTAAGTGTGGCAGTGGTGGACTGATGGTGTAAGTGTGGCAGTGGTGGAGTAGTGGTGCAGGTGTGGTGGTAGTGGAGTGGTGGCGTAGGAGTGGCAGTGGTGGAGTGGTGGTGTAGGAGTGGCAGTGGAGGAGTCGTAGTGTAGGCGAAGCAGTGGTGGAGTGATGTAAGTGTGGCAGTTGTGGTGTAGGTGTGGCAGTGGTGTAGAGGTGGTGAAAGAGTGGCAGTGGTGGAGTGCTGGTGCATGTGTGGCAGTGGTGGACTGGTGGTGTAGGTTTGACACTGGTGGACTGGTGGTGTAGATGTGGCAGTGTTAGAGTGGAGGTGCAGGTGTGGTAGTGCTGGAGTGGTGGTACATGTGTGTCAGTGGTGGAGTGGTGGTGCAAGTGTGTCAGTGGTGGAGTGGTGGTGCAGGTGTGTCAGTGGTGGAGTGGTGGTGCATGTGTGTCATTTGTGGAGTGGTGGTGCAGGTGTGTCAGTGGTGGAGTGGTGATGCAGGTGTGTCAGTGGTGGAGTGGTGGTGCATGTGTTTCAGTGGTGGAGTGGTGGCGCAGGTGTGGCAGTGGTGGAGTGGTGGTGTAAGTGTGGTAATTGACTGGTGGTGTAGGTGTGGCAGTGGAGTGGTGGTGTAGGTGTGGGAGTGGTGGAGTGGTGGTGCAGGTGTGGGAGTGGTGAAGTGGTGGTGCAGGTGTGTCAGTGGTGGAGTGGTGGTGCAGATGTGTCAGTGGTGGAGTGGTGGTGCATGTGTGTCAGTGGTGGAGTGGTGGTGCAGGTGTGGCAGTGATGCACGTGTGGCAGTGGTGGAGTGGTGGTGTAGGTGTGGCAGTGTTGGAGTGGTTGTGCAGGTGTGGCAGTTGTGGAGTGGTAGTGCAGGTGGGGCATTGGTGAAGTGGTGGTGCAGGTGTGGCAGTAGTGGAGTGGTGGTGCTGGTGTGTCAGTGGTGGAGTGGTGGTGCTGGTGTGTCAGTGGCGGAGTGGTGGTGCATGTGTCAGTGGTGGAGTGGTGGTGCAGGTGTGTCAGTGGTGGAGTGGTGGTGCAGGTGTGTCAGTGGTGGAGTGGTGGTGCAGGTGTGTCAGTGGTGGAGTGGTGATGCAGGTGTGGCAGTGGTGGACTGTTGATGGGAGTTGTCACAGTTGCTCTTTGCTGATGACACTGTGCTTTTGAGATATTCTGAAGAGAAGTTGCAGAGGTTGGTGGATGAGTTTGGTCGGGTATATAAAACAAGGAAATTAAAAGTGAGAATAGGAAAGAAATAAGTGACAAATAAGTGACGGAAGACTGGATATCAGATTAGATGTAGAGAGTATGGAGGAGGTGAATGTGTTCAAATATTTGGGAGTTGATGTGTCTGCAGATGGGTCTATGAAAGTTGAGGTGAATCATAGAACTAATGAGGCGAAAAGGGTGAGATGTACACTTAGGAGTCTGTGGAGACAAAGAACTTTGTCCATGGAATAATGAGAGTATAGTTGTACCAACGCTCTTGCATGGGTGTGAAACATGGGTGATGAATGTTCCAACAAGGAGAAGGCTGGAGGCAGTGGAGATGTCATGTCTGAGGGCAATGTGTGGTGTGAATATAATGCAGAGAATTCGTAGTTTGGAAATTTGGAAAAGGTGCGGGATTACCAAAACTATTATCCAGAGGGCTGAGGAAGGGTTGTTGAGGTGGTTCAGACATGTAGAGCGAATGGAACAAAATAGAATGACTTCGAGAGTGTATAAATCTGTAGTGGAGTGAAGGCGGGGTGGGGGTCGGCCTAGGAAAGGTTAGAGGGAAGGGGTCAAGGAGGTTTTGTGTGCGATGGGCTTGGACTCCAGCAAGCATGCGTGAGCATATTTCATAGGAGTGAATGGAGACAAAGTAACATTTATGAAGGGAGTCAGAGAAGCTGGCAGGCCGGACTTGAGTCCTGGAGATGGGAAGTACAGTGTCTGCACTCTGAAGAAGGGGTGTTAATGTTGCAGTTTTATAACTGTAGTATAAAGCATCCCTCTGGCAAGACAGTGATGGAGTGAATAAATAAATAAATAAATAAATAAATAAATAAATATATATACCTCTATGGGGAAGTGGAGCAGAATTTTTCCTGCCATGCGTGTCGTAAGAGGCGACTAAAACGCCATGAGCAAAGGAGCGAGTAATCCCTTCTCCTATATACATTACTAAAGTTGATTACCTTCAAAGTCGTTACACATGCTCTCTCTCTCTCTCTCTCTCTCTCTCTCTCTCTCTCTCTCTCTCTCTCTCTCTCTCTCTCTCTCTCTCTCTCTCTCTCTCTCTCTTTCTTTCTCTCTCTCTGATAAAAACTATATGTTAGTGTATACTGCTAGAGTTTTAATACATGCATGAATTATATACAAAATTAAAAGATAATTTATATACAAATGCATTTCAATTAGTGTTCTCCGCATGCAACTTAATTAATGTTTTCCTGGGTTATTTAAACACTGTGGTATTAATTAGGTTAATTTTCTTAATGAACCGGTACATTACTCGTTAATTATATCAGTTATATGTACTTATATTCTTGCAGAAAATACCAGCATTTTTGTATTGTTACGTCAAGAACGAAAGAATTATTTTAAAAATGTAATTTATGGTTTGGAAATAAATGGTATAAAATACCGACACATTGGAAATATAAACACATATGCAGTATAATGTGATCCTTTACTGACAACGTTTCGCCCACACAGTGGACTTTTTCAAGTCACAAACAGATCTGCCTGGTGTGGAAGGTAAGTGAGTATTTATAGTCAGGTTCAGAATGCTGAGGTCAGGTGGAGAATGCTGAGGTCAGGTGGAGAATGTTGAGGTCAGGTGGAGAATGTTGAGGTCAGGTGGAGAATGTTGAGGTCAGGTGGAGAATGTTGAGGTCAGGTGGAGAATGTTGAGGTCAGGTGGAGAATGTTGAGGTCAGGTGGAGAATGCTGCATCTGATGATCTACTGGGTGGGGTTATAGTGTCTAAAATCTTGGGTAGCTTGGAAGAGAGATTGGATAAGTTTGTGAGTAGACCTTCTGCAGTGTTCTTCCATTCCTATGTTCTTATGTGGGATAGCGATGAAGAAGTTTCTTGGCAAGTGGTTCAACTATGTTATAGAAGCCATTGTTCTGTTTGAAGTTGTTGGATATAGAGGTATGTGATGATTCCAGGATTCTTCGGTACTGAGTGTTGTCTTCTGTGGCGATAAGTCTTGAGTTTCTGTAGTTTATTAAGTGGTTGTGTGAATTACGGTGTTGTACACAGGCATTCCTTGTATCGTCAGACCTGCTTGCGTATTGGTGTTCTGAAATACGTGTTTGGAGATCTCTTGATGTTTCGTCCACGTATAATTTGTTGCAGTCATTACAAGGGATTATGTATACCCCTGCAGAGGATGGAAGCTTGTCCTGTCTATCACTGGTGATGTCCTTGATGGTAGTGGTTGTGGAGGTAGATACTTGGAATGATGTATTGGGAAAGATGTTGGAAACATGTTTGGCAATGGATTTGGTGGGGAGGACTATTTATCTCTTCTCAGTGTCTTCTCTTGGTGTACTGAAGATGTTTAATGCCCGTCGTCTGCAGTCTCTGATGAATTGACGAGGATAGTGGAGTTTAGAAAATACTTGTTCAATTATAGTGCATTCTTCCTCAAGAAACTCATTGCTGCAGACTCTGAGTGCGCGCAGGAAGAAGCCTATAATTACACTACGTTTAGTTTTGGTGTCGTGGTGAGAGTAGAAGTGGAGAAGATCGTTTTGGTTGGTGGGTTTTCAATAGACTTTAAAACGAAGTTCATGGTCAGTTTTGCAGAGAAGAACATCAAGGAAAGGAAGAATGTTGTCGACTTCTTCTTCAAGTGTGAACTGGACTGAAGGCTCGACCTGGTTGAGCTTGTCTTGGAGAGCTTGAACGTTGAAGCGTCTGGAAGTTATGAGGAGAATGTCGTCAACATTTTAGATTTTAGACTCTATAACCCCACTCGGTAGATCATCAGATGCAGTATTCTCCACCTGACCACAGCATTCTGAACCTGGCTATAAATACTAGTGTACCTTCCACCCCAAGTAGATCTGTTTGTGACTTGAAAAAGCCCGGTGTGTGGGCGAAACGTTGTCAATAAAGGATCACATTATTCTACATGTGTGTTTATATTTCCAATTTATGCCTTGTGTTACTTTTCAGACAAAAACGTTTTATTAAACGCAACAAAAACATCCATATTAGTATGCTTAAAATTTCCTTACAAAATTACTCCAAAAATACACTGAGCACTTGGTAAAATGTTGTAAGTGGGTAACATAATTCGATTACATTATAAAACGAACAACCAGGCTTTGTTTTCAAGGCTCCACTGAACTCGAGTTACCCTAAATGATAAAAATTATAAAGGCCTAAGGTAATAAACTCATCAGATGTTAATTTAAAACTCTGCCCTTGGAAAGAGCCAAAAAACTTGCACAATAAATATAAAACTTGAAGCAGGATGCTGAATATTTAACGTAGCAGCGAGCACTGAGCCATTTACTTAAAATATTCCATACTCCTTAGTTATTGGTGCCTTTTTGTGGCTGAAAACAATTTTTAGACCATCGTATTTAATACGATGCTTATCAGTCATCTCTTAAAATCATTTTTTATCGCTCGTTTGTGTCAAATATTTAGAGCATCATAAAAATGCGTTTGAAGCAGATTTCGAACACGTAAACAAAGTCTTTTCAAAAGACTTTGTATTATTATGTAATTCATATCATCGTTTGCTTCTAACTTATTTTACTGCAATAAGCACTTTATCACACACAAAAAAAAATATTAACAGTGATGACAGAGTTAAATTTAACAATAATAATGATAATATCTCTACATGTATATGACAGTGAGCTAACATCCAGGTACCTACTTATTGCTAGGTGAACAGGGGCAGCAGGTATAAGGTATCTAACATCCACATACCTACTTGCTGATGGGTAATCAGGGGCAGCAGGTCTAAGGTAACTAACATCCAGGAACCTACTTAAAACTATGTGAACAGAAGCAGCGCGTGTATGCAAATATTCCCATAGTTTTACCCGAGCAAGGGATTGATCCCCCTCAAAGTGTGTGCTTAGGAAGCTACAAAACTAAACCCCTAATTTGTAAACAAGACGCTTACGACGTTTTATTTAGGAAAACCATAGTCCAATTTTCAGTTGATAAACCTCTCCCCTTTTCACTCAATGTGCGAAATATTCCCCGTGTAAAATCTATTAAGTGCCGCATACATGTCTGTTTCAAATTTCTCTCTGTAAGTAGAAACTGAAAAATATATGCATATGTTCATAAACACGCTAGATAACAGGGATATCTTGCTACTCCAACTTACACTTTGGTCACACTTCACAGACACGCACATGCATATATATATATACATACATCTAGGTTTTTCTTCTTTTTCTAAATAGCTATTGTTCTTTTTTATTTCTTCTATTGTCCATGGGGAAGTGGAAAAGAATCTTTCCTCCGTAAGCCATGCGTGTCGTATGAGGCGACTAAAATGCCGGGAGCAATGGGCTAGTAACCCCTTCTCCTGTATACATTTACTAAAAAAGAGAAGAAGAAAAACTTTATAAAATTGGGATGCTTAAATGTGCGTGGATGTAGTGCGGATGACAAGAAACAGATGATTGCTGATGTTATGAATGAAAAGAAGTTGGATGTCCTGGCTCTAAGCGAAACAAAGCTGAAGGGGGTAGGAGAATTTCAGTGGGGGGAAATAAATGGGATTAAATCTGGAGTATCTGAGAGAGTTAGAGCAAAGGAAGGGGTAGCAGTAATGTTAAATGATCAGTTATGGAAGGAGAAAAGAGAATATGAATGTGTAAATTCAAGAATTATGTGGATTAAAGTAAAGGTTGGATGCGAGAAGTGGGTCATAATAAGCGTGTATGCACCTGGAGAAGAGAGGAATGCAGAGGAGAGAGAGAGATTTTGGGAGATGTTAAGTGAATGTATAGGAGCCTTTGAACCAAGTGAGAGAGTAATTGTGGTAGGGGACCTGAATGCTAAAGTAGGAGAAACTTTTAGAGAGGGTGTGGTAGGTAAGTTTGGGGTGCCAGGTGTAAATGATAATGGGAGCCCTTTGATTGAACTTTGTATAGAAAGGGGTTTAGTTATAGGTAATACATATTTTAAGAAAAAGAGGATAAATAAGTATACACGATATGATGTAGGGCGAAATGACAGTAGTTTGTTGGATTATGTATTGGTAGATAAAAGACTGTTGAGTAGACTTCAGGATGTACATGTTTATAGAGGGGCCACAGATATATCAGATCACTTTCTAGTTGTAGCTACACTGAGAGTAAAAGGTAGATGGGATACAAGGAGAATAGAAGCATCAGGGAAGAGAGAGGTGAAGGTTTATAAACTAAAAGAGGAGGCAGTTAGGGTAAGATATAAACAGCTATTGGAGGATAGATGGGCTAATGAGAGCATAGGCAATGGGGTCGAAGAGGTATGGGGTAGGTTTAAAAATGTAGTGTTAGAGTGTTCAGCAGAAGTTTGTGGTTACAGGAAAGTGGGTGCAGGAGGGAAGAGGAGTGATTGGTGGAATGATGATGTAAAGAGAGTAGTAAGGGAGAAAAAGTTAGCATATGAGAAGTTTTTACAAAGTAGAAGTGATGCAAGGAGGGAAGAGTATATGGAGAAAAAGAGAGAGGTTAAGAGAGTGGTGAAGCAATGTAAAAAGAGAGCAAATGAGAGAGTGGGTGAGATGTTATCAACAAATTTTGTTGAAAATAAGAAAAAGTTTTGGAGTGAGATTAACAAGTTAAGAAAGCCTAGAGAACAAATGGATTTGTCAGTTAAAAATAGGAGAGGAGAGTTATTAAATGGAGAGTTAGAGGTATTGGGAAGATGGAGGGAATATTTTGAGGAATTGTTAAATGTAGATGAAGATAGGGAAGCTGTGATTTCGTGTATAGGGCAAGAAGGAATAACATCTTGTAGGAGTGAGGAAGAGCCAGTTGTGAGTGTGGGGGAAGTTCGTGAGGCAGTAGGTAAAATGAAAGGGGGTAAGGCAGCCGGGATTGATGGGATAAAGATAGAAATGTTAAAAGCAGGTGGGGATATAGTTTTGGAGTGGTTGGTGCAATTATTTAATAAATGTATGGAAGAGGGTAAGGTACCTAGGGATTGGCAGAGAGCATGCATAGTTCCTTTGTATAAAGGCAAAGGGGATAAAAGGGAGTGCAAAAATTATAGGGGGATAAGTCTGTTGAGTGTACCTGGTAAAGTGTATGGTAGAGTTATAATTGAAATAATTAAGAGTAAGACGGAGAATAGGATAGCAGATGAACAAGGAGGCTTTAGGAAAGGTAGGGGGTGTGTGGACCAGGTGTTTACAGTGAAACATATAAGTGAACAGTATTTAGATAAGGCTAAAGAGGTCTTTGTGGCATTTATGGATTTGGAAAAGGCGTATGACAGGGTGGATAGGGGGGCAATGTGGCAGATGTTGCAAGTGTATGGTGTAGGAGGTAGGTTACTGAAAGCAGTGAAGAGTTTTTACGAGGATAGTGAGGCTCAAGTTAGAGTATGTAGGAAAGAGGGAAATTTTTTCCCAGTAAAAGTAGGCCTTAGACAAGGATGTGTGATGTCACAGTGGTTGTTTAATATATTTATAGATGGGGTTGTAAGAGAAGTAAATGCGAGGGTCTTGGCAAGAGGCGTGGAGTTAAAAGATAAAGAATCACACACAAAGTGGGAGTTGTCACAGCTGCTGTTTGCTGATGACACTGTACTCTTGGGAGATTCTGAAGAGAAGCTGCAGAGATTGGTGGATGAATTTGGTAGGGTGTGCAAAAGAAGAAAATTAAAGGTGAATACAGGAAAGAGTAAGGTTATGAGGATAACAAAAAGATTAGGTGATGAAAGATTGAATATCAGATTGGAAGGAGAGAGTATGGAGGAGGTGAACGTATTCAGATATTTGGGAGTGGACGTGTCAGCGGATGGGTCTATGAAAGATGAGGTGAATCATAGAATTGATGAGGGAAAAAGAGTGAGTGGTGCACTTAGGAGTCTGTGGAGACAAAGAACTTTGTCCTTGGAGGCAAAGAGGGGAATGTATGAGAGTATAGTTTTACCAACGCTCTTATATGGGTGTGAAGCGTGGGTGATGAATGTTGCAGCGAGGAGAAGGCTGGAGGCAGTGGAGATGTCATGTCTGAGGGCAATGTGTGGTGTGAATATAATGCAGAGAATTCGTAGTTTGGAAGTTAGGAGGAGGTGCGGGATTACCAAAACTGTTGTCCAGAGGGCTGAGGAAGGGTTGTTGAGGTGGTTCGGACATGTAGAGAGAATGGAGCGAAACAGAATGACTTCAAGAGTGTATCAGTCTGTAGTGGAAGGAAGGCGGGGTAGGGGTCGGCCTAGGAAGGGTTGGAGGGAGGGGGTAAAGGAGGTTTTGTGTGCGAGGGGCTTGGACTTCCAGCAGGCATGCGTGAGCGTGTTTGATAGGAGTGAATGGAGACAAATGGTTTTTAATACTTGACGTGCTGTTGGAGTGTGAGCAAAGTAACATTTATGAAGGGATTCAGGGAAACCGGCAGGCCGGACTTGAGTCCTGGAGATGGGAAGTACAGTGCCTGCACTCTGAAGGAGGGGTGTTAATGTTGCAGTTTAAAAACTGTAGTGTAAAGCACCCTTCTGGCAAGACAGTGATGGAGCGAATGATGGTGAAAGTTTTTCTTTTTCGGGCCACCCTGCCTTGGTGGGAATCGGCCAGTGTGATAATAAAAAAAAATAATAAATATATATATATTATATATACATATATATATATATATATATATATATATATATATATATATATATATATATATATATATATGGGGAGAAATAAATGGGATTAAGTCAGGGGTATCTGAGAGAGTTAGAGCTAAGGAACGGGTAGCAATAATTGTGTCCCACAGGTCTGAGCAAATTTCAGACCTTTTGAACACATGACAACTGTGTCCCACAGGTCTGAGCAAATTTCAGACCTGTGGAACACATGACAACTGTGTCCCACAGGTCTGAGAAAAGTTCAGACCTGTGGAACACATGACAACTGTGTCCCACAGGTCTGAGCAAATTTCTGACCTGTGAAACACATGACAACTGTGTCCCACAGGTCTGAGCAAATTTCAGACCTGTGGAACACATGACAACTGTGTCCCACAGGTCTGAGCAAAGTTCAGACCTGTGGAACACATGACAACTGTGTCCCACAGCTCTGAGAAAAGTTCAGACCTGTGGAACACAGATTTTATAAGAAACAGAGTTGATAATCTTTTTCCATGTATTACAGTTTAAATTGCATGATAATGTCAAGCTTTATGCAGACATTTCTGATTATTTGGGCAACTACTTGATCCCAAAATCTATGAGTAACTTGGACTCAAAGTCGGTCTTAGTATAAGTCACTCTTGATCAACATAATGAAATCGTCTAGCCAATTTCTAGAAATAATTTCAGTAATTACTGCAAATGGATTTCGACTTCAGTATTTTACATGATTTTGAGAAATCTTGTGATATTTCAGATTTAAGATTTTTTCATATGTTAGGAAGTATACTGATTTTTTTCAATAAATGTGATCTTATTATAAACATTACCTTCCGAAATTACGTTTAATGTTTATCCTATGTACCGATTGTTCTGTTTAATTTTTTTGCAACCAGAGACTCATCTACGCTTGACATTTTTTTCCTCTCACAAATATGCAGACAATTTTTTCTCCTTTGTGCTAGAGATTAAGCAAATTAAAAAATGTGAAGAAATTTGTAAACTACGGAGATCTTGATTATAATTATCGAAAATGGCGAAACGATTTGCTTTTCTTCGGCGGGAAAATAATTATATTGCCTATCGTTCCCAGGTTGAAGACCTTATGTAAGTGCAAAATATAATTTCCCGTTTTGCATCGATTTCCTGGCAGAGTTTTTGCAAATAAATAGAGTGGTACCTCGGGATACGAACTTAATATGTTCCAGAAGGCTGTTCGAGTGCCGATACTGAAAGAATTTGTTCCCATAAGAAATTATGTAAATTAGATTAATCCATTTCAGACCCCAAAAAATGCACTTACAAAAGCACTTACATAAATACACTTACATAATTGTTCGTGTTTTCAACTGTTCGTGACCCGAGGCACCACTATATATGTTTATTGTGTTTGCTTCCATTAGCGAGCTGTACGACAAATTCCGAAATTCTCTCCAAAACCATGTACATAAGCAAGCATTGCACTTTGGTAAGATAGATTCTAGCCCAGTGCCCGTGGCCTGGTGGCTGAAGCTCTCGCTTCATACGGCGGGCGTCAAGGTTCGATTCCTGGCAAGGGTAGAAACATTGGGCGTGTTTGTTTACAAGCCCAATGCTTCTCCCCTCATACCTGGGTGTTAATCGACTGGTGTGGGTCACATCCTGGGACAAAACTGACCTAATTTGTGGGTAATGCTCAGCATAACAAGCGGCTTTCTATATAGTAGTATGTCATTGATGTCAGCTTTGGTCTGTATACCTTGTGCATGTACTTGTAAATAAAGATTATTATTATTATCCTAGTACAAACTATCAAGGCAGCTGTACAACCTGATCAATCTTGGATGATAACCAGCAATACAACCTATCCTAGCTTGGTGCACTAGCTGCCTAACCTATCCTGGCTGCTGCCCTGCTGTATAACTATTTTCATGACAGGTTAGATGACAGTACAAACACAACCCTTACGGAAGCATCGTCACCAGCTGCTCAAATACATCATAACTGCTAATTTAGCTGTGCCAATACCAGCTATTACATCTGCTGATACAACTGTACAAACACTATCATGTCTGATTAACCACATTTACAAACACGGTCTGTGACTCCAGAACCAGCTGTACTATCTATCCAGAGAGCTGAACCTACTGTAAAACCCGTCATGGCCGCTGCACCAGCTGGACAACCTATCGTGGGAGATGCTCCAGCTGTAAAATTTATCCTGGCTGCCTTACATCCTATCACAGTTGTTGCACTTAATTTGGCCCCCACACAACAGAGAATCTGGCCCCCACACAGCAGAGAATCTGGTCCCCACATAGCAGAGAAGCTGGCCTCCACCATGGTAGAGAATCTGGCCTCCACATAGTAGAGAATCTGGCTCCCACATAGCAGAGAATCTGGCCTCCACATAGTAGAGAATCTGGCTCCCACATAGCAGAGAATCTGGCCTCCACATAGTAGAGAATCTGGCCTACACATAGTAGAGAAACTGGCTCCCACATAGCAGAGAATCTGGCCTCCACATAGTAGAGAATCTGGCTCCCACATAGCAGAGATAAAAGTTAGCTTAAGTCTCTTTCAGTGAATCGAGAGAATCGTAATAACAAGACTATTAACAACTCAAGATATGGATAAATTTCCAAGTCATGACAAACTACTATTGACAACCGTAATGAAGGAACTGGCTACTACATATTTAAGCTTATAAATTTTATTGTGAGGATTTCCAGACTTATTTTACTGTGTTAATACACTGGAAGGTCAGACAATTTGCTTAAGATATTCTACATCTCACTTCTGTTTACCTGGTATATTGTAGGTAAGACACATATGCAACAGTTAGGTATCTTTTTTTCGAAACGTTTCGCCTACACAGTAGGCTTCTTCAGTCGAGTACAGAAAAGTTGATAGAAGCAGAAGATACTTGAAGACGATGTAATCAGTCCATCACCCTTAAAGTTTTGAGGTGGTCAGTCCCTCAGTCTGGAGAAGAGCATTGTTCCATAGTCTGAAACAATATGGAGATGAAGTGACAGGATGGAGCTTATATAGCGCCAAGAGGTGAGACGTAGGCCACTAGGATAGGTAAGAACTCAGATGTTGAGAGGTCAGGTCCCTCTCAAATCCAGCCGCTCTCACTAGTGGAAGTTGTCGAAGTTGATTGCAGGTCTGTACCAAGATACCCTTGTGTTGCAGTGTCTGACAGATTGAACATTAAAATGGTATAAAATACCGACAGGTTGTTAGGTAAGACACATATGCAACAGTTAGGTATCTTTATTATGAAACGTTTCGCCTACACAGTAGGCTTCTTCAGTCGAGTACAGAAAAGTTGATAGAAGCAGAAGATACTTGAAGACGATGTAATCAGTCCATCACCCTTAAAGTTTTGAGGTGGTCAGTCCCTCAGTCTGGAGAAGAGCATTGTTCCATAGTCTGAAACCTCGTATGTTGTTTTAATTCACTTCGATTATTAAATGTACCAAATATAGTATTTTAATCATTTTTTAATTCTCCTTCTGTCAAAGTGACCTATATAGCACTCACTGAGACATTTATATTTGACATTTCCCGACTGTTTAGGTAGTTCCAGTTAGCACTTGAAGCAACAGCGAAAGTTTTTTTTTTTTATAAATATTGACAAAAATACAAATAAAATATTTTTTCTTGTGATAATTATAATAATGAACATCTGACCAGGCATTTCAGAGCCTTTTTAAATACTAAACTTTGAAGGTCTTTGTGCAGATCTTCACCCAGAAACACTATCTTAGTAACATCTTGTTTCTCAAGACGGTTGATGCATTTATTAAGGTTGTTAGGTAAGACACATATGCAACAGTTAGGTATCTTTATTATGAAACGTTTCGCCTACACAGTAGGATTCTTCAGTCGAGTACAGAAAAGTTGATAGAAGCAGAAGATACTTGAAGACGATGTAATCAGTCCATCACCCTTAAAGTTTTGAGGTGGTCAGTCCCTCAGTCTGGAGAAGAGTATTGTTCCATAGTCTGAAACAATATGGAGTTGAAGTGACAGGATGGAGCCTTATATAGCGCCAGGAGGTGAGATGTAGGCCACTAGTAGAGGTAAGAATGTAGTCGTTGGGAGGTCAGGTCCCTCTCAAATCCAGCCATTCTCACTAGTATGTCACTTCATCTCCATATTGTTTCATACTATGGAACAATGCTCTTCTCCAGACTGAGGGACTGACCACCTCAAAACTTTAAGGGTGATGGACTGATTACATCGTCTTCAAGTATCTTCTGCTTCTATCAACTTTTCTGTACTCGACTGAAGAAGCCTACTGTGTAGGCGAAACGTTTCATGATAAAGATACCTAACTGTTGCATATGTGTCTTACCTAACAACCTGTCGGTATTTTATACCATTTTAATGTTCAATTTATTAAGGTGCTGTGGATAGTATCTAGAATTAGGATCCGGAGTAGACCATATATTTCATTAGATATTACCAAAAATAATTAGAAATGTGTATTGCGTCAACAGGTGGAAGTGGAAGGTCAGGTGTCGCGCTCAACGATAACACTGACCCCGGACTCGAGAGACGACGGATCACTGGTCACCTGCAGAGGATTTAGTCCAAGTTTGCCTGACGACGTGCTGGAGAGCTCCGCTAAACTCTCAGTGCTCTGTGAGTTATACATTGTAGTATTTATGCAGCCTCTGGCATTGCAATAATATCTACTTCCAAATTAATTAATGGTTATAACTGAGTCACGAAATCGTAATGACACGATTACAAACAAACCATGCCACCGGAGGGGTTTGAACCCGCGGTCAGTCTCTCAAAACTCTAGACCGTCGCGTTAGCCACTGGACCAGCTAGCCACAATAAGATTCATCCAACTAGGTATATTTCTACACCATAGGAAGGTTAGCATTAGACACCACTGTGACCTCAATTGCAAGTTTTTTAAATCACTCTGAGCTTTTTGAGTTATCCCAGGTTCTCTACACATATGCTGCTATATATGATAATCTATATAACTGTATTTGTGTATACGTGAATAAAGTTACTTAGTAAATAATTAAAGTGTTCGCCTTTCCAGAGAGTAAACTTATTTTTGCCACTTGATTTCGTAGACACAATACATGGATCTTAAATTATGTTATGTCACCTTATTTTATTCACGTATCTGGAGCCAAAATTATTTTCTAAATATGACAGCCAAAAATATCATTTCACTTTTATAATTAAAAACATGATTAATAACGATTTTGAAAGAGTTAGAGGCGCACAGTGTCGACATTTTAATAATTATGGCAGAAAAGTGGGAGAATTAATTAATTAATCTAAATAAATGGTTATAATAATAACCATGATTTTTTTTTTATAATGGTGGGTTGGTGAGCCAGTGGAAGGTCTCAGTCAGATGACCAAAAACTCTAGCAGCGGATCATATGACTACGACCCTCGTCAGGAAACACTTGTCCTGTTTACTGACAAACTTAACTAAGGTGAACCTAAAGAAACAATTACTACACAGAGTAAGGAAGGAATCACACTGTACTGAGCTGGACACAAATTTATTCAGCTTTTACCTCAGCCACGGTGCCCCGCGGCCTGGTGGCAAAAGCTCTCGCTTCACACGGTGAGAGTCCGGGATCGATTCCCGGCGAAGGGGTGGAAATATTGAACGTGTTTCCTTACACCGGTTTGTCTATGTTCACCCATCAGTAAAATGGGTACCTGGGTGTTAGTGGTCTGGTGTGAGTCGCATCCTGGGTGTTAGTGGACTGGTGTGGGTCGCATCCTGGGACAAAACTGACCTAATTTGCGGGATATGCTCAGCATAACAAGCGGCTTTCTATATAGTAGTATGTCATTGATGTCAGCTATGGTCTGTATACCTTGTACATGTACTTGTAAGATAAGATAAGATAAGATTTCGTTCGGATTTTTAACCCCGGAGGGTTAGCCACCCAGGATAACCCAAGAAAGTCAGTGCGTCATCGAGGACTGTCTAACTTATTTCCATTGGGGTCCTTAATCTTGTCCCCCAGGATGCGACCCACACCAGTCGACAAACACCCAGGTACCTATTTGCTGCTAGGTGAACAGGACAACAGGTGTAAGGAAACGTGTCGATGTGTTTCCACCCGCCGGGAATCGAACCCGGGCCCTCCGTGTGTGAAGCGGGAGCTTTAGCCACCACGCCACCGGGCCACATGTACCTATATACCTTGTACATGTACCTGTATACCTTGTACATGTATGTGTACACCTTGTACATATACCTTGTACATGAACCTGTATACCTTGTACATGTACGTGCATACCTTGTACATATACCTTGTACATGTACCTGTATACCTTGTACATATACCTTGTACATGTACCTTGTACTTTGTACATATACGTTGTACATGTACCTGTATACCTTGTACATATACCTGTATAGCTTGTACATGTACCTTGTACTTTGTACATATACCTTGTACATGTACCTGTATACCTTGTACATATACCTTGTACATGTACCTTGTACTTTGTACATATACCTTGTACATGTACCTGCATACCTTGTACATATACCTGTATATCTGGTACACGTACCTGTATATCTTGTACATGTATCTGTATACCTTGTACATGTACCTGTGTGCCTTGTACATATACCTTGTACATGTACCTGTATACTTTGTACATATACCTTGTACATGTACCTTGTACTTTGTACATATACCTTGTACATGTACCTGTATATCTTGTACATGTACCTGTATACCTTGTACATGTACCTGTATATCTTGTACATGTACTTGTATACCTTGTACATGTTGTATACCTTGTACATGTACTTGTATACCTTGTACATGTACTTGTATACCTTGTACATGTACTGGTACACCTTGTACATGTACTTGTATACCTTGTACATGTACTTGTATACCTTATACATGTATTGTATACCTTGTACATGTACTTGTATCCCTTGTACATGTACTTATATACCTTGTACATGTACTTGTATACCTTGTACATGTACTTGTATATCTTGTACATGTACTTGTATACCTTGTACATGTACTTGTATACCTTGTACATGTACTTGTATACCTTGTACATGTACTTGTATACCTTGTACATGTACTTGTATACCTTGTACATGTACTTGTATACCTTGTACATGTACTTGTATACCTTGTACATGTACTTGTATACCTTGTACATGTACTTGTATACCTTGTACATGTACTTGTATACCTTGTACATGTACTTGTATACCTTGTACATGTACTTGTATACCTTGTACATGTACCTGTATACCTTGTACATGTACTTGTATACCTTGTACATGTACTTGTATGCCTTGTACATGTACTTGTATACCTTGTACATGTACCTGTATACCTTGTACATGTACTTGTATACCTTGTACATGTACTTGTATACCTTGTACATGTACTTGTATACCTTGTACATGTACCTGTATACCTTGTACATGTACTTGTATACCTTGTACATGTACTTGTATACCTTGTACATGTACTTGTATACCTTGTACATGTACTTGTATACCTTGTACATGTACTTGTATACCTTGTACATGTACTTGTATACCTTGTACATGTACTTGTATACCTTGTACATGTACTTGTATACCTTGTACATGTACTTGTATACCTTGTACATGTACTTGTATACCTTGTACATGTACTTGTATACCTTGTACATGTACTGTACACCTTGTACATATACTTGTATACCTTGTACTTGTATACCTTGTACATGTACCTGTATACCTTGTACATGTACTTGTATACCTTGTACATGTACTTGTATACCTTGTACATGTACTTGTATACCTTGTACATGTACTTGTATACCTTGTACATGTACTTGTATACCTTGTACATGTACTTGTATACCTTGTACATGTACTTGTATACTTTGTACATGTACTTGTATACCTTGTACATGTACTTGTATACCTTGTACATGTACTTGTATACCTTGTACATGTACTTGTATACCTTGTACATGTACTTGTATACCTTGTACATGTACTTGTATACCTTGTACATGTATGCTTATATACCTTGGACATGTACTTGTATACCTTGTACATGTACTTGTATACCTTGTACATGTACTTGTATACTTTGTACATGTACTTGTATACCTTGTACATGTACTTGTATACCTTGTACATGTACTTGTATACCTTGTACATGTACTTGTATACCTTGTACATGTACTTGTATACCTTGTACATGTACTTGTATACCTTGTACATGTACTTGTATACCTTGTACATGTACTTGTATACCTTGTACATGTACTTGTATACCTTGTACATGTACTTGTATACCTTGTACATGTACTTGTATACCTTGTACATGTACTTGTATACCTTGTACATGTACTTGTATACCTTGTACATGTACTTGTATACCTTGTACATGTACTTGTATACCTTGTACATGTACTTGTATACCTTGTACATGTACTTGTATACCTTGTACATGTACTTGTATACCTTGTACATGTACTTGTATACCTTGTACATGTACTTGTATACCTTGTACATGTACTTGTATACCTTGTACATGTACTTGTATACCTTGTACATGTACTTGTATACCTTGTACATGTACTTGTATACCTTGTACATGTACTTGTATACCTTGTACATGTACTTGTATACCTTGTACATGTACTTGTATACCTTGTACATGTACTTGTATACCTTGTACATGTACTTGTATACCTTGTACATGTACTTGTATACCTTGTACATGTACTTGTATACCTTGTACATGTACTTGTATACCTTGTACATGTACTTGTATACCTTGTACATGTACTTGTATACCTTGTACATGTACTTGTATTCCTTGTACATGTACATATTATTGTACATGTACTTGAATACCTTGTACATGTATTTGTATACCTTGTACATGTACTTGTATACTTTGTACACGTACTTGTATACCTTGTACATGTACTTGTATACCTTGCACATGTACTTGTATACCTTGTACATGTACTTGTATACCTTGTACATGTACTTGTATATCTTGTACATGTACTTGTATACCTTGCACATGTGCTTGTATACCTTGTGCATGTACTTGTATATCTTGTACATGTACTTGTATACCTTGTACATGTGCTTGTATACCTTGTACATGTACTTGTATACCTTGTACATGTACTTGTATACCTTGTACATGTACTTGTATACCTTGTACATGTACTTGTATACCTTGTACATGTACTTGTATACCTTGTACATGTACTTGTATACCTTGTACATGTACTTGTATACCTTGTACATGTACTTGTATACCTTGTACATGTACTTGTATACCTTGTACATGTACTTGTATACCTTGTACATGTACTTGTATACCTTGTACATGTACTTGTATACCTTGTACATGTACTTGTATACCTTGTACATGTACTTGTATACCTTGTACATGTACATGTATACCTTGTACATGTACTTGTATACCTTGTACATGTACTTGTATACCTTGTACATGTACTTGTATACCTTGTACATGTACTTGTATACCTTGTACATGTACTTGTATACCTTGTACATGTACTTGTATACCTTGTACATGTACTTGTATACCTTGTACATGTACTTGTATACCTTGTATATGTACTTGCAAACCTTGTACTTGTATACCTTGTACATGTACTTGTACACCTTGTACATGTACTTGTACACCTTGTACATGTACTTGTATACCTTGTACATGTACTTGTATACCTTGTACATGTACTTGTATACCTTGTACATGTACTTGTATACCTTGTACATGTACTTGTATACCTTGTACATGTACTTGTATACCTTGTACATGTACTTGTATACCTTGTACATGTACTTGTATACCTTGTACATGTACTTGTATACCTTGTACATGTACTTGTATACCTTGTACATGTACTTGTATACCTTGTACATACTTGTATACCTTGTACATGTACTTGTATACCTTGCACATGTACTTGTATACCTTGTACATGTACTTGTATACCTTGTACATGTACTTGTATACCTTGTACATGTACTTGTATACCTTGTACATGTACTTGTATACCTTGTACATGTACTTGTATACCTTGTACATGTACTTGTATACCTTGTACATGTACTTGTATACCTTGTACATGTACTTGTATACCTTGTACATGTACTTGTATACCTTGTACATGTACTTGTATACCTTGTACATGTACTTGTATACCTTGTACATGTACTTGTATACCTTGTACATGTACTTGTATACCTTGTACATGTACTTGTATACCTTGTACATGTACTTGTATACCTTGTACATGTACTTGTATACCTTGTACATGTACTTGTATACCTTGTACATGTACTTGTATACCTTGTACATGTACTTGTATACCTTGTACATGTACTTGTATACCTTGTACATGTACTTGTATACCTTGTACATGTACTTGTATACCTTGTACATGTACTTGTATACCTTGTACATGTACTTGTATACCTTGTACATGTACTTGTATACCTTGTACATGTACTTGTATACCTTGTACATGTACTTGTATACCTTGTACATGTACTTGTATACCTTGTACATGTACTTGTATACCTTGTACATGTACTTGTATACCTTGTACATGTACTTGTATACCTTGTACATGTACTTGTATACCTTGTACATGTACTTGTATACCTTGTACATGTACTTGTATACCTTGTACATGTACTTGTATACCTTGTACATGCACTTGTATACCTTGTACATGTACTTGTATACCTTGTACATGTACTTGTATACCTTGTACATGTACTTGTATACCTTGTACATGTACTTGTATACCTTGTACATGTACTTGTATACCTTGTACATGTACTTGTATACCTTGTACATGTACTTGTATACCTTGTACATGTACTTGTATACCTTGTACATGTACTTGTATACCTTGTACATGTACTTGTATACCTTGTACATGTACTTGTATACCTTGTACATGTACTTGTATACCTTGTACATGTACTTGTATACCTTGTACATGTACTTGTATACCTTGTACATGTACTTGTATACCTTGTACATGTACTTGTATACCTTGTACATGTACTTGTATACCTTGTACATGTACTTGTATACCTTGTACATGTACTTGTATACCTTGTACATGTACTTGTATACCTTGTACATGTACTTGTATACCTTGTACATGTACTTGTATACCTTGTACATGTACTTGTATACCTTGTACATGTACTTGTATACCTTGTACATGTACTTGTATACCTTGTACATGTACTGAATACCTTGTACATGTACTTGTATACCTTGTACATGTACTTGTATACCTTGTACATGTACTTGTATACCTTGTACATGTACTTGTATACCTTGTACATGTACTTGTATACCTTGTACATGTACTTGTATACCTTGTACATGTACTTGTATACCTTGTACATGTACTTGTATACCTTGTACATGTACTTGTATACCTTGTACATGTACTTGTACACCTTGTACATGTACTTGTATACCTTGTACATGTACTTGTATACCTTGTACATGTACTTGTATACCTTGTACATGTACTTGTATACCTTGTACATGTACTTGTATACCTTGTACATGTACTTGTATACCTTGTACATGTACTTGTATACCTTGTACATGTACTTGTATACCTTGTACATGTACAAGGTATACCTTGTACATGTACTTGTATACCTTGTACATGTACTTGTATACCTTGTACATGTACTTGTATACCTTGTACATGTACTTGTATACCTTGTACATGTACTTGTATACCTTGTACATGTACTTGTACACCTTGTACATGTACTTGTATACCTTGTACATGTACTTGTATACCTTGTACATGTACTTGTATACCTTGTATATGTACTTGTATACCTTGTACATGTACTTGTATACCTTGTACATGTACTTGTATACCTTGTACATGTACTTGTATACCTTGTACATGTACTTGTATACCTTGTACATGTACTTGTATACCTTGTACATGTACTTGTATACCTTGTACATATACTTGTATACCTTGTACATGTACTTGTATACCTTGTACATGTACTTGTATACCTTGTACATGTACTTGTATACCTTGTACATGTACTTGTATACCTTGTACATGTACTTGTATACCTTGTACATGTACTTGTATACCTTGTACATGTACTTGTATACCTTGTACATGTACTTGTATACCTTGTACATGTACTTGTATACCTTGTACATGTACTTGTATACCTTGTACATGTACTTGTATACCTTGTACATGTACTTGTATACCTTGTACATGTACTTGTATACCTTGTACATGTACTTGTATACCTTGTACATGTACTTGTGTACCTTGTACATGTACTTGTATACCTTGTACATGTACTTGTATACCTTGTACATGTACTTGCATACCTTGTACATGTACTTGTAAACCTTGTACTTGTATACCTTGTACATGTACTTGTATACCTTGTACATGTACTTGTATACCTTGTACATGTACTTGTATACCTTGTACATGTACTTGTATACCTTGTACATGTACTTGTATACCTTGTACATGTACTTGTATACCTTGTACATGTACTTGTATACCTTGTACATGTACTTGTATACCTTGTACATGTACTTGTATACCTTGTACATGTACTTGTATACCTTGTACATGTACTTGTATACCTTGTACATGTACTTGTATACCTTGTACATGTACTTGTATACCTTGTACATGTACTTGTATACCTTGTACATGTACTTGTATACCTTGTACATGTACTTGTATACCTTGTACATATGTACTTGTATACCTTGTATATGTACTTGTATACCTTGTACATGTACTTGTATACCTTGTACATGTACTTGTATACCTTGTACATGTACTTGTATACCTTGTACATATACTTGTATACCTTGTACATGTACTTGTATACCTTGTACATGTACTTGTATACCTTGTACATGTACTTGTATACCTTGTACATGTACTTGTATACCTTGTACATGTACTTGTATACCTTGTACATGTACTTGTATACCTTGTACATGTACTTGTATACCTTGTACATGTACTTGTATACCTTGTACATGTACTTGTATACCTTGTACATGTACTTGTATACCTTGTACATGTACTTGTATACCTTGTACATGTACTTGTATACCTTGTACATGTACTTGTATACCTTGTACATGTACTTGTATACCTTGTACATGTACTTGTATACCTTGTACATGTACTTGTATACCTTGTACATGTACTTGTATACCTTGTACATGTACTTGTATACCTTGTACATGTACTTGTATACCTTGTACATGTACTTGTATACCTTGTACATGTACTTGTATACCTTGTACATGTACTTGTATACCTTGTACATGTACTTGTATACCTTGTACATGTACTTGTATACCTTGTACATGTACTTGTATACCTTGTACATGTACTTGTATACCTTGTACATGTACTTGTATACCTTGTACATGTACTTGTATACCTTTTACATGTACTTGTATACCTTGTACATGTACTTGTATACCTTGTACATGTACTTGTATACCTTGTACATGTACTTGTATACCTTGTACATGTACTTGTATACCTTGTACATGTACTTGTATACCTTGTACATGTACTTGTATACCTTGTACATGTACTTGTATACCTTGTACATGTACTTGTATACCTTGTACATATACTTGTATACCTTGTACATGTACTTGTATACCTTGTACATGTACTTGTATACCTTGTACATGTACTTGTATACCTTGTACATGTACTTGTATACCTTGTACATGTACTTGTATACCTTGTACATGTACTTGTATACCTTGTACATGTACTTGTATACCTTGTACATGTACTTGTATACCTTGTACATGTACTTGTATACCTTGTACATGTACTTGTATACCTTGTACATGTACTTGTATACCTTGTACATGTACTTGTATACCTTGTACATGTACTTGTATACCTTGTACATGTACTTGTATACCTTGTACATGTACTTGTATACCTTGTACATGTACTTGTATACCTTGTACATGTACTTGTATACCTTGTACATGTACTTGTATACCTTGTACATGTACTTGTATACCTTGTACATGTACTTGTATGCCTTGTACATGTACTTGTATACCTTGTACATGTACTTGTATACCTTGTACATGTACTTGTATACCTTGTACATGTACTTGTATACCTTGTACATGTACTTGTATACCTTGTACATGTACTTGTATACCTTGTACATGTACTTGTATACCTTGTACATGTACTTGTATACCTTGTACATGTACTTGTATACCTTGTACATGTACTTGTATACCTTGTACATGTACTTGTATACCTTGTACATGTACTTGCAATTAAACTTATTCATGAAGTATTTTGAAAAACGCTTTCTCCTTGATGGCGTCGTCGGCGAGAATCACAACTATTGTTCACACTGGTTTCCACCTTACCTTTTTACCAGCCATAACAAAAAAAAAGCCTTACGATAATAGCCTGGGAACAGTTCTGCATACATTGTTATCCAAGTTGGTTTAGGTCTTAGCAAGGCAGAGAAAACTTACTGTAGCGCTGTAGATGATCCACAGAATGAGACCGTAAGTCACAGATTGAGACAGTAAGTCACAGATTGAGTCCGTAAGTCACAGATTGAGACCGTAAGTCACAGATTGAGACCGTAAGTCACAGATTGAGACCGTAAGTCACAGATTGAGACCGTAAGTCACAGATTGAGACCGTAAGTCACAGACTGAGACCGTAGGTCACAGATTGAGACCGTAAGTCACAGAATGAGACCGTAAGTCACGGAATGAGACCGTAAGTCACAGAAAGAGACCATAAGTCACAGAATGAGACCGTAAGTCACAGAATGAGACCGTAAGTCACAGAATGAGACCGTAAGTCACAGAATGAGACCGTAAGTCACAGAATGAGACCGTAAGTCACAGAATGAGACAGTAAGTCACAGAATGAGACCGTAAGTCACAGAATGAGACCGTAAGTCACAGATTGAGACCGTAAGTCACAGATTGAGACCGTAAGTCACAGATTGAGACCGTAAGTCACAGAATGAGACCGTAAGTCACAGATTGAGACCGTAAGTCACAGATTGAGACCGTAAGTCACAGATTGAGACCGTAAGTCACAGAATGAGACCGTAAGTCACAGAATGAGACCGTAAGACACAAATTGAGACCGTAAGTCACAGATTGAGACCGTAAGTCACAGAATGAGACCGTAAGTCACAGAATGAGACCGTAAATCTCAGATTGAGACCGTAAGTCACAGATTGAGACCGTAAGTCACAGATTGAGACCGTAAGTCACAGATTGAGACCGTAAGTCACAGAATGAGACCGTAAGTCACAGAATGAGACCGCAAGTCACAGATTGAGACCGTAAGTCATAGATTGAGACCGTAAGTCACAGATTGAGACCGTAAGTCACAGATTGAGACCGTAAGTCACAGAATGAGACCGTAAGTCACAGATTGAGACCGTAAGTCACATATTGAGACCGTAAGTCACAGATTGAGACCGTAAGTCACAGAATGAGACCGTAAGTCACAGATTGAGACCGTAAGTCACAGAATGAGATCGTAAGTCACCTAATGAGACCGTAAGTCACAGATTGAGACCGTAAGTAACAGAATGAGACCGTAAGTCACAGATTGAGACCGTAAGTCACAGAATGAGACCGCAAGTCACAGATTGAGACCGTAAGTCACAGAATGAGACCGTAAGTCACAGATTGAGACCGTATGTCACAGATTGAGACCGTAAGTCACAGATTGAGACCGTAAGTCACAGATTGAGACCGTAAGTCACAGATTGAGACCGTAAGTCACAGATTGAGACCGTAAGTCACAGATTGAGACCGTAAGTCACATATTGAGACCGTAAGTCACAGATTGAGACCGTAAGTCACAGAATGAGACCGTAAGTCACAGATTGAGACCGTAAGTCACAGAATGAGATCGTAAGTCACAGAATGAGACCGTAAGTCACAGATTGAGACCGTAAGTCACAGAATGAGACCGTAAGTCACAGATTGAGACCGTATGTCACAGAATGAGACCGTAAGTCACAGACTGAGACCGTAAGTCACAGATTGAGACCGTAAGTCACAGATTGAGACCGTAAGTCACAGATTGAGACCGTAAGTCACATATTGAGACCGTAAGTCACAGATTGAGACCATAAGTCACAGAATGAGACCGTAAGTCACAGATTGAGACCGTAAGTCGCAGAATGAGACCGTAAGTCACAGATTGAGAACGTACGTCACAGATTGAGACCGTAAGTCACAGGTTGAGACCATAAGTCACAGGTTGAGACCGTAAGTCACAGATTGAGACCGTAAGTCACAGAATGAGACCGTAAGTCACAGAATGAGACCGTAAGTCACAGGTTGAGACCGTAAGTCACAGGTTGAGACCGTAAGTCACAGGTTGAGACCGTAAGTCACAGGTTGAGACCGTAAGTCACAGAATGAGACCGTAAGTCACAGATTAAGACCGTAAGTCACAGGTTGAGACCGTAAGTCACAGGTTGAGTGACCTGATAACAACGTACATGTCCTTACTTTATTCACATTTTTTCTTTCAAAATATTCCTTGAATATCTGTCACGATAGATACAATAGATGTATGTAAATCCCTAGCATCAACTGTGCTTTGGTATATATGCTGACTAGCTTTAACTATTCGGTACGACATATTATATATATATATATATATATATAATATGTATATATATATATATATATATATATATATATATATATATATATATATATATATATATATATATATATATATATATATATATATATATATATATATATATTCAACAAGTCGGTCTCCCACCTAGGCAGGGTGACCCAAAAAAGAAAGAAAATCCCCAAAAAGAAAATACTTTCATCATCATTCAACACTTTCACCTCACTCACACATTATCACTGCTTTTGCAGAGGTGCTCAGAATACAACAGTTTAGAAGCATATACGTATAAAGATACACAACATATCCCTCCAAACTGCCAATATCCCAAACCCCTCCTTTAAAGTGCAGGCATTGTACTTCCCATTTCCAGGACTCAAGTCCGACTATATGAAAATAACCGGTTTCCCTGAATCCCTTCACTAAATATTACCCTGCTCACACTCCAACAGATCGTCAGGTCCCAAGTATCATTCGTCTCCATTCACTCCTATGTAACACGCTCATGCACGCTTGCTGGAAGTCCAAGCCCCTCGCCCAGAAAACCTCCTTTACCCGATCTTTCCAACCCTTTCGAGGACGACCCCTCCCCCTCCTTCCTTCCCCTATAGATTTATATGCTTTCCATGTCATTCTACTTTGATCTATTCTCTCTAAATGACCAAACCACCACAACAACCCCTCTTCTGCCTTCTGACTTATGCTTTTATTAACTCCACACCTTCTCCTAATTTCCACACTCTGAATTTTCTGCATAATATTTACACCACACATTGCCCTTAGACAGGACATCTCCACTGCCTCCAACCGTCTCCTCGCTGCTGCATTTACCACCCAAGCTTCACACCCATATAAGAGTGTTGGTACTACTATACTTTCATACATTCCCTTCTTTGCCTCCATAGATAACGTTTTTTGACTCCACATATACCTCAACGCACCACTCACCTTTTTTCCCTCATCAATTCTATGATTAACCTCATCCTTCATAAATCCATCCGCCGACACGTCAACTCCCAAGTATCTGAAAACATTCACTTCTTCCATACTCCTCCTCCCCAATTTGATATCCAATTTTTCTTTATCTAAATCATTTGATACCCTCATCACCTTACTCTTTTCTATGTTCACTTTCAACTTTCTACCTTTACACACATTCTCAAACTCATCCACTAACCTTTGCAATTTTTCTTTAGAATCTCCCATAAGCACAGTATCATCAGCAAAACGTAACTGTGTCAATTCCCATTTTGAATTTGATTCCCCATAATTTAATCCCACCCCTCTCCCGAACACCCTAGCATTTACTTCTTTTACAACCCCATCTATAAATATATTAAACAACCATGGTGACATTACACATCCCTGTCTAAGACCTACTTTTACCGGGAAGTATTCTCCCTCTCTTCTACACACCCTAACCTGAGCCTCACTATCCTCATAAAAGCTCTTTACAGCATTTAGTAACTTACCACCTATTCCATATACTTGCAACATCTGCCACATTGCTCCTCTATCCACTCTATCATATGCCTTTTCTAAATCCATAAATGCAATAAAAACTTCCCTACCTTTATCTAAATACTGTTCACATATATGCTTCAATGTAAACACTTGATCTACACATCCCCTAACCACTCTGACACCTCCTTGCTCATCCGCAATTCTACATTCTGTCTTACCTCTAATTCTTTCAATTATAACCCTACCGTATACTTTTCCTGGTATACTCAGTAAACTTATTCCTCTATAATTTTTACAATCTCTTTTGTCCCCTTTCCCTTTATATAAAGGGACTATACATGCTCTCCGCCAATCCCTAGGTACCTTCCCTCTTTCATACATTTATTAAACAAAAGTACCAACCACTCCAACACTATATCCCCCCCTGCTTTTAACATTTCTGTCATGATCCCATCAGTTCCAGCTGCTTTATCCCCTTTCATTCTACGTAATGCCTCACGTACCTCCCCCACACTTACATTCTGCTCTTCTTCACTCCTAAAAGATGGTATACCTCCCTGGCCAGTGCATGAAATTATCGCCTCCCTTTCTTCCTCAACATTTAAAAGTTCCTCAAAATATTCTCGCCATCTACCTAATATATATATATAAATATATATATATATATATATATATATATATATATATATATATATATATATATATATATATATATCGCTTTCTTGACAGAGGCGTGCAGATGCGACAGTTCAGATGTCCCTCGAAGCAGCAAGCATCGCAAACCCCTGCTTTAGAGTGCAGGTGCTGTAACTCCGACTTCCCTGACTCAAGTCCGCCTAACCGGTTTCCCTGAATCCCTTCACAAAATATTACCCTGCTCATACTCCAACAGCTCATTAGGCCCAAAAGAAACAATTTGTCTCCACTAACTCCTATCTAACATGCTCACACATGCCTACTGTATGTCCAAGCCCATCGCCCACAAAACCTTCTTCGTCCCCTTCTTTAACAACTCCACACCTTCCAGTCTCTAAAGAACGTATTCTCTGCTTAATATTCACACCACACATTGCCCTCAAACACGACATCTCCACTCCCTCCATCCTCATCCTTATTGCAACATTAACAACCCATGCTTCACACCCATATAAGAGTGTTGGTGCCACTATACATATCTAGATCTCTAGGGTTAACTGGAGACCCATAATCTAGAGAAAGAGAATAGACGTACATACGGGAAATAATCTTAAGGGGGAATTAGCACTTACTCAGCGCGAACGAAAAATTTTGTCGAAAAAATTCACAAACTGAGTTAATCTTATAGAAAAATAGCTTAATTAAGGTTCCTTTCACAAGCTGTTAGAATATTTATTATCCCTGTTACCTATGAACGTACTTAATTAGTTGTTGAACAGTAGTGTCGTGTGTGTTTGTGTGTGTGTGTGTAAGCACCATCTCACGCAATCTTAACACGCCCATAAACTAGTAGAGAATAAAACGGCCCATATCAAAGATAGCAAGTTTTAAGACGACTACTCCAAAGGCTTCATTACATCAGTAATATTTTGTTTGTGCAGATAAGCCTCAGCTTTTGCTTCAGGTGAGTCAAGACCTGAAGCTGGAAGATGTGGAAGAGGGAGACGACTTCAGGTTCACTTGTGTGGTGCATGCCAATCCCCCCGTCACCGGCCTCCACTGGGCTCATAATGTAAGTATGAGAGAGAGATAGAGATAGATAGATAGATAGATAGAGAGAGAGAGAGAGAGAGAGAGAGAGAGAGAGAGAGAGAGAGAGAGAGAGAGAGAGAGAGAGAGAGATATTAAAAATATAATTTAGAGAGCAAGTTTCTTGGGGGCAGTGTTATTCTCTCTACGGAGCCCTGCCAAGTCTACACACTGTGGTAAACAATATGACAACGTAGGTGTGATTTTCTTCGTGTAGTTTTTATCAGTATTGTCGACAGCCCATCATTCTTGACAGTACACTATTACTGAATGGTGACGTAAACCAAGTAGTAGGAAAAACAGCGTGTTGCAGGAAAACATTTGTTATACGTCGAGTGTTGTTATGGTTGGAGCTCACTGGGTAGACTGAAGACACACACTCTGAGGTCAACCTCGAGAGAAGTGAAAGGTAGGTTAAAAGGAAAGGCGTAGAGGTGATGTCTGGATGGAAACGGGAGGAAAGGACCTAAGGATGAGCAACATCATCTCTCTGAGAATCGTGGATGATATGAGAGATGGAACCAGCCAGCACGTACGACTTTGTCGTGTTTAGTGGTTTCTTAAACGACAACGGTGGGCGCCACCTACATCCTGCATTTGGATTTGTCGTCTTCCTTAAATACCTGTGGCGCTGCCACCGGTTCTTGACACTGAAGTGTATCATACAGTGGGTGACGCATGTTGTATCGTCCATCATACACAAGGATTTGTTTTATTGATAAGTTCCAAAGTCACGTCCTCTCACATACGTATATAATTTTTTGCAGCTTGTTCACGGAATATTGCAGAACTCTGCGGTTCTGCAGTAATCCGTAAAGTTGTTGCTATGGTGTTTGTCGGAACAAAGGCCACGTTGATGTTGGCCAAATGATGAATGGGGATAATAATTCGCCTACTTGCCCTGTGGCGAGAGCGAGACGACAGTCGATGTTGTGGCACTCTCTAGGAGCGGTGTGAATACCCAAGGGCTTCTTCTTCCTGGATTTGGTGATAATTAGAAAAAAATCCGAGTGTGGCGAACGTCTCCTCGATTAACTTCTGCTCATTTGTCTGGATTCATAGTCACAGATGCTGAAGGCGCGACGGAAGAATCCTAAGACAGTCATTGGTTGGTCTTCAGGTCGTGATGGGAAAAGAAGCAAACCAAATGATCCTAATTATCGGGCTTCCGTTCCGTTACACCTAACTGAAGGTGTTACCTAAGTTAACATTGAATTAGCTAGAAAGTGTAAGGTGAAACTTTATCTCCTCGATAATGAATTGTGTACTAGGTTGAGAGCATCATTGATGTGATGGTGAAAATGTCCAGCGATGATCACTAGTACGTTACCCATATTTCCCAGTATGTGATAGTGTGGGGAATGATGTTAATGAACTGTTCTTTCTCTAAGTGTTCAACATAATACTGCCATATATTTGTTTGTAGTGATCATTTCCAAAAAAGAAAAGAGGCTGATGAATGACTCAAGACTGGAAACACATCGCCTGATCTGACAAGTCGCGATTTCTGCTGTGTAATGCAAATGGCAGGGTTAAAATTAAGCGTAAACTTATGGGATATTAAACGGGAGGTTCACAACAAATCTGAAGACACACTGCGTAATGCTATCATGTGACCATGAACCAGGATAAGTAAGGAATGCTCCCACAACCTTGTTGAATCAATGCCACGAAGAATTCAGGTTGTTCTGGGTGCAAAAGGGTGTCCTACTCAGTACAGGAGGAACGTACCTAATAAAGTAACCACAGAGTGTATATTTAACACGTTTATTTATCAAGCTTGTTGAGGTTGATTTTGCCGTCAACTTATTTAAGCTCACGGTATGCCTCGAAAAAATCGATAAGTGCAACCTTAGTATCCCAAACTTATCACAATATTACTTATAATTAGCTACTTAAAAGAATTTTAAGTCAAGGAAAAGGTAATACCAAAAAATATATATATATCAGTCCTCCTCAAACCAGAAATTAATTTACTACATACTAATGAATAGTAGAAAAGTACGAGGCTAGAGGTAGGCGCTGGATACTCGTTACTGGAAGACGATAAAGATAAAGATACACAAATAATTCATATGCATGTAGCATATGTTGTGTAGCATATGTTGTGTAGCATATGTTGTGTAGCATATGTTGTGTAGCATATGTTGTGTAGCATATGTTGTGTAGCATATGTTGTGTAGCATATGTTGTGTAGCATATGTTGTGTAGCATATGTTGTGTAGCATATGTTGTGTAGCATATGTTGTGTAGCATATGTTGTGTAGCATATGTTGTGTAGCATATGTTGTGTAGCATATGTTGTGTAGCATATGTTGTGTAGCATATGTTGTGTAGCATATGTTGTGTAGCATATGTTGTGTAGCATATGTTGTGTAGCATATGTTGTGTAGCATATGTTGTGTAGCATATGTTGTGTAGCATATGTTGTGTAGCATATGTTGTGTAGCATATGTTGTGTAGCATATGTTGTGTAGCATATGTTGTGTAGCATATGTTGTGTAGCATATGTTGTGTAGCATATGTTGTGTAGCATATGTTGTGTAGCATATGTTGTGTAGCATATGTTGTGTAGCATATGCATATGTTGTGTAGCATATGTTGTGTAGCATATGTTGTGTAGCATATGTTGTGCAGCATATGTTGTGTAGCATATGTTGTGTAGCATATGTTGTGTAGCATATGTTGTGTAGCATATGTTGTGTAAGCATATGTTGTGTAGCATATGTTGTGTAGCATATGTTGTGTAGCATATGTGTAGCATATGTTGTGTAGCATATGTTGTGTAGCATATGTTGTGTAGCATATGTTGTGTAGCATATGTTGTGTAGCATATATGTTGTGTAGCATATATGTTGTGTAGCATATGTTGTGTAGCATATGTTGTGTAGCATATGTTGTGTAGCATATGTTGTGTAGCATATGTTGTGTAGCATATGTTGTGTAGCATATGTTGTGTAGCATATGTTGTGTAGCATATGTTGTGTAGCATATGTTGTGTAGCATATGTTGTGTAGCATATGTTTTGTAGCATAAGTAGTGTAGCATATGTTGTGTAGCATATGTTGTGTAGCATATATGTTGTGTAGCATATGTTGTGTAGTATATGTTGTGTAGCATATGTTGTGTAGCATATGTTGTGTAGCATATGTTGTGTAGCATATGTTGTGTAGCATATGTTGTGTAGCATATGTTGTGTAGCATATGTTGTGTAGCATATGTTGTGTAGCATATGTTGTGTAGCATATGTTGTGTAGCATATGTTGTGCAGCATATGTTGTGTAGCATATGTTGTGTAGCATATGTTGTGTAGCATATGTTGTGCAGCATATGTTGTGTAGCATATGTTGTGTAGCATATGTTGTGTAGCATATGTTGTGTAGCATATGTTGTGTATGTTGTGTAGCATATGTTGTGTAGCATATGTTGTGTAGCATATGTTGTGGAGTCCTGGCGTTGTTAACAGTGAACCTCACACTGTGAGTCCTGGCGTTGTTAACAGTGTACCTCACACTGTGAGTCCTGGCGTTGTTAACAGTGTACCTCACACTGTGAGTCCTGGCGTTAACAGTGTACCTCACACTGTGAGTCCTGGCGTTGTTAACAGTGTACCTCACACTGTGAGTCCTGGCGTTGTTAACAGTGAACCTCACACTGTGAGTCCTGGCGTTGTTAACAGTGTACCTCACACTGTGAGTCCTGGCGTTGTTAACAGTGAACCTCACACTGTGAGTCCTGGCGTTGTTAACAGTGTACCTCACACTGTGAGTCCTGGCGTTGTTAACAGTGTACCTCACACTGTGAGTCCTGGCGTTGTTAACAGTGTACCTCACACTGTGAGTCCTGGCGTTGTTAACAGTGTACCTCACACTGTGAGTCCTGGCGTTGTTAACAGTGTACCTCACACTGTGAGTCCTGGCGTTAACAGTGTACCTCACACTGTGAGTCCTGGCGTTATTAACAGTGTACCTCACACTGTGAGTCCTGGCGTTGTTAACAGAGTACCTCACACTGTGAGTCCTGGCGTTGTTAACAGTGAACCTCACACTGTGAGTCCTGGCGTTGTTAACAGTGTACCTCACACTGTGAGTCCTGGCGTTGTTAACAGTGTACCTCACACTGTGAGTCCTGGCGTTAACAGTGTACCTCACACTGTGAGTCCTGGCGTTGTTAACAGTGTACCTCACACTGTGAGTCCTGGCGTTGTTAACAGTGTACCTCACACTGTGAGTCCTGGCGTTGTTAAGAGTGTACCTCACACTGTGAGTCCTGGCGTTAACAGTGTACCTCACACTGTGAGTCCTGGCGTTAACAGTGTACCTCACACTGTGAGTCCTGGCGTTAACAGTGTACCTCACACTGTGAGTCCTGGCGTTGTTAACAGTGTACCTCACACTGTGAGTCCTGGCGTTAACAGTGTACCTCACACTGTGAGTCCTGGCGTTGTTAACAGTGTACCTCACACTGTGAGTCCTGGCGTTGTTAACAGTGTACCTCACACTGTGAGTCCTGGCGCTGTTAACAGTGTACCTCACACTGTGAGTCCTGGCGTTGTTAACAGTGTACCTCACACTGTGAGTCCTGGCGTTGTTAAGTGTACCTCACACTGTGAGTCCTGGCGTTGTTAACAGTGTACCTCACACTGTGAGTCCTGGCGTTGTTAACAGTGTACCTCACACTGTGAGTCCTGGCGTTAACAGTGTACCTCACACTGTGAGTCCTGGCGTTGTTAACAGTGTACCTCACACTGTGAGTCCTGGCGTTGTTAAAAGTGTACCTCACACTGTGAGTCCTGGCGTTGTTAACAGTGTACCTCACACTGTGAGTCCTGGCGTTGTTAACAGTGTACCTCACACTGTGAGTCCTGGCGTTGTTAACAGTGTACCTCACACTGTGAGTCCTGGCGTTAACAGTGTACCTCACACTGTGAGTCCTGGCGTTAACAGTGTACCTCACACTGTGAGTCCTGGCGTTGTTAACAGTGTACCTCACACTGTGAGTCCTGGCGTTGTTAACAGTGTACCTCGCACTGTGAGTCCTGGCGTTGTTAACAGTGTACCTCACACTGTGAGTCCTGGCGTTAACAGTGTACCTCACACTGTGAGTCCTGGCGTTAACAGTGTACCTCACACTGTGAGTCCTGGCGTTGTTAACAGTGTACCTCACACTGTGAGTCCTGGCGTTGTTAACAGTGTACCTCACACTGTGAGTCCTGGCGTTGTTAACAGGGTACCTCACACTGTGAGTCCTGGCGTTGTTAACAGTGTACCTCACACTGTGAGTCCTGGCGTTAACAGTGTACCTCACACTGTGAGTCCTGGCGTTGTTAACAGTGTACCTCACACTGTGAGTCCTGGCGTTGTTAACAGTGTACCTCACACTGTGAGTCCTGGCGTTAGCAGTGTACCTCACACTGTGAGTCCTGGCGTTGTTAACAGTGTACCTCACACTGTGAGTCCTGGCGTTGTTAACAGTGTACCTCACACTGTGAGTCCTGGCGTTGTTAACAGTGTACCTCACACTGTGAGTCCTGGCGTTGTCAACAGTGTACCTCACACTGTGAGTCCTGGCGTTGTTAACAGTGTACCTCACACTGTGAGTCCTGGCGTTAACAGTGTACCTCACACTTTGAGTCCTGGCGTTAACAGTGTACCTCACACTGTGAGTCCTGGCGTTAACAGTGTACCTCACACTGTGAGTCCTGGCGTTGTTAACAGTGTACCTCACACTGTGAGTCCTGGCGTTGTTAACAGTGTACCTCACACTGTGAGTCCTGGCGTTGTTAACAGTGTACCTCACACTGTGAGTCCTGGCGTTGTTAACAGTGTACCTCACACTGTGAGTCCTGGCGTTAACAGTGTACCTCACACTGTGAGTCCTGGCGTTGTTAACAGTGAACCTCACACTGTGAGTCCTGGCGTTGTTAACAGTGTACCTCACACTGTGAGTCCTGGCGTTGTTAACAGTGTACCTCACACTGTGAGTCCTGGCGTTAACAGTGTACCTCACACTGTGAGTCCTGGCGTTGTTAACAGTGTACCTCACAGTGTGAGTCCTGGCGTTGTTAACAGTGCACCTCACACTGTGAGTCCTGGCGTTGTCAACAGTGTACCTCACACTGTGAGTCCTGGCGTTGTTAACATTGAACCTCACACTGTGAGTCCTGGCGTTGTTAACAGTGCACCTCACACTGTGAGTCCTGGCGTTGTTAACAGTGTACCTCACACTGTGAGTCCTGGCGTTGTTAACAGTGTACCTCACAGTGTGAGTCCTGGCGTTGTTAACAGTGCACCTCACACTGTGAGTCCTGGCGTTGTCAACAGTGTACCTCACACTGTGAGTCCTGGCGTTGTTAACAGTGAACCTCACACTGTGAGTCCTGGCGTTGTTAACAGTGTACCTCACACTGAGTCCTGGCGTTGTTAACAGTGTACCTCACACTGTC